>NW_010540611.1:0-13204 GCF_000687285.1 Phaethon lepturus | reverse complement strand
CCCCCCCCCCCCCCCCCCAAACAGCTGTATAAATAGGAAAGCAAAGCAGAGACTGAGCAGAACTTTTGCAGCAGCCTGTGAGGTGAGAACTATGGCATCAAATGCAATGGTTCAAAAATTGTGTTAAAATATTGCTGAACACCCAAGCTGTTAGATGTGTCTTATTACAATGTACAGTTTAATACTAAAATACTCAGCTGCATTAAAAAATCACTGGTATTGAGAAAGATGAGTTCTTTGCACATGTATTTTCCAGCAATAGATTCTTAAGCTGACATTTTAGAAAAGTTATCTGTACTAATTAAAAAACAAAACCAAAACCAACAAAAACCAAAACTAAATAAACCCCCAAAATGCCTCAAAACGAATACTAATTGAGTTGATGTACACGAATTCTATAAAGCTTTCTGGATTTAACCCTAAAGTAATCTTGGATTAAAATGTTAATGAATTTATGTTCCTTAATGTGAAATACATAATGCAAATACTCTTTTACCACCTAATTTTGCAAAAATTGGCTAAGTGGTTAAGCTTGAACATACATGGTAAAAAACACAGTGGTATTATTCACGAGTGGAATTATATGTATGCTTGTGTGTTTGTAAGAAAAACATTCTGTTGATCAAGTGTTTCAGTTTGTCTTGGGCATTTTGTACAGGTTAGTGGATGCCTTTGAAGGAATGACAGTTAAGGGGGGAACTACCCTACCAAAACCTACAATATTCAGTCTTTCATTTATGGAATTTAATGTATAGTTACAGCTGTACCCATTCCAGCAGTTCTTGTACAAAACCTTAATCTTATGTAAATGGATAATATTTGTGGAATTAGAATTCTTTTATTTCGTTATGTGACCCTGTTAGCATCCGATTGCAAATTTAAACTACTATGGGACTTCTAATATATGTTGCATTCGCTCCTGATCCTCAGGCAGCTGCAGAAACTGCATATGACATGGTTTCACCAGGGCCTACTTTTATTGAAGCAAAAAAAATCAAACGATTCCCTCGCCATCGTTTAGCTCATCAGCCAGTAGACCTACGGGAAGGTGTAGCCAAAGCATACAGTGTTGTAAAAGAGGTGAGTGCAAAAGTTATTGTCCGTAACCAAACTTAAGAATTATTTCCTAAGACAGCAAGTAAAATACCAGATGTTAGTTTAAGCTGACCAAATGAAGAAGGGTATTTAAGTATTGAACAAGACTGTCTTCAGTAATCTTAAACCAACTGCAACTTTGCATGGAAAAATCACAGCAGCAGAAATAAAACTAGGATGTTATGCAGATAATTGTGAATAGGATTTCAGTGTTCTACAGTTTACGGTTATTCTGAAACATGTGAACCTGACTTCCTGCCCTGTGTCACCCATCCTTTGCTTCCCACCCTTCACCCTCCCGTTACTGTTAATTCTGAGATTGTTAGAGTTTAAGCATAATACTGGATTTAAAACAAGTGAAACTCTTTACCATGACAATGTATTAAAAATTAGAATGCTGACCTGTTTTTATTGTACTTTTTGTATTGTACTTCCAGTTAGTTGCATCTGATACTATGTCTATGAAGTTAGGTCTCAGCTGGTGAGTTTTCAGTGAACTCTATAATTTTTTAACAGCGCACAGTACCCCACAGCTTCTTCCCTTATGCACAAGAAGTGCTACGAGAAGTTACATGAAATATTTTCATATGTAAGTTCATAGTAGTGTTATTTTAAGGCTTGTTAGAAGAACTAAATCGTATTTGTATCAGTATAGTTGTGCTACAGTGATAATACAAATCACAAAGCCGATAAACACTGAGCAGTTTGCGTTTCCCTTAAAATTAGGAGAGGTTGCTTTTTCTTTTTCAGCGTAACTAATTTCTGTTAATTTCTTGAAGGGGATTACGGACACAGCACAAACCATCTATGAGACTGCTGCTCGTGAGCATGAAAACAGAGGAGTAACTGGAGCAGTAGGAGGAGTCCTCCGCCAAATTCCACCAACTGTGGTGAAACCTTTCATTGTTGCAACAGAGGCAACCTCAAATGTTCTAGGTGGAATGAGAAACCAGATCAGGCCAGATGTGCGTCAAGAAGAGTCTCAGAAGTGGCGCCTTGGGGAAGATTAAGATTATAAATCTGGCTCAGCAGGCAGGTAGCAAGGCTGGAAATGCAGAAGATTGCCCCTTGGCAGCTTTAGATGTCATGCTCATCTCAGGAACAAATGAGGTTTTCAGCTACTATTAGCAAAACATCCAACCAAAAATATTTATGAAGTGAAAAGCAAATTGGTACTTGCTTATACTATGTGTTACCAATAATTTGGTAGATAGTGCCAAACATAGCAAAGCATGCGCTGCCAACTCAGAGACATGCTTGCTCTATTCTGTTTACCATATTTTTCCTTGGTAGATTTAACATCTGAAGCAGTAGCCTGTATGGTGAAACTAAGTATACTTTAAAGATATTTGCTGAGCATAGTCAAAGAACTGTCTTCAATAAAGGGCTCTGCAGATGCTCTTCACTGACTAAAGGACAAAAGCTTTCATTTTGGATATGAGACATGAAGGCTATGTAATATGGAAGCAGATAAGATAATATCGTTTAGTGGTCATAAGCATCGCTTTCAGCGTGGCACTTACAGCAAGGGCAAGCTTGATAAACCATTCAGAATTTAGATTCAGTGTTGATACACGTATTAACAGGATTTGTTCCTAAATATTAAATACCTACTTTTGTGGGTCTTTGAAGAACCTGAATGTTGCAGAAATGTTCTGTTGTGTTGCACTTTAAAGGATATTGCCTGTATATTGTGCTTTTTTTATAGTGTGAATAAAATGTAATGTGCATTATCCTTTATGTGGTTTAGAAGCTTACACAAATTATTGAAAAGAGCATCATTTGATGATGATCCTACAGAAAAGTGTCTTAAATTTGTTTGAACTACTCATTATATGTAAAAACACTTTTGACTTCTGTTACACTAATTACAATGCTAAAAATAACTGTTCTTCAGGAAAACAGCAGTTAATTGTTGTGGCCAACAGCTCTTTGTAAGAATGAGAACTCGAAAGTAAAAACAAATTATGTCGTAATTTCATAGTTAAAATTCTGTACAGACACTATTTTAATAATCTGCTTTTATTTAAAGTTCATATTGTTGCAAAGTTGCTGCTCTCAGAAGATATTTTTAATTCAAATTGTGCGTTGTCAGTTATTTGACAATGAGTATTTGGGGTCATTTAATTTGAACTGGGGAAACTGGGATTTAAAAAAAATAACAAAACTTCAAAAATCAAAGTTGGTACTGACATTATTTACAGTTTACATGACCAGGGTCTCCACAGAGCTTTATTAAGCAACTGGCACTGAGCCACTTCTGGGCAGTTAAAAGGCTCAGCACTAGCTGTGCAGGAATAAAACTTTTTTCCTTGTATTGGCAAAACCTGGAGGATAAAAAGTAAAGACTGTTCTGAATAGAAAAATACTCATTTTGAATTTCAGCAACTTAATGCTTTGGATGACTAGCCAGAATGTAAGTTTGTCATAGTCTTGTGATTGTTGTAAGTGGAAATCTTGCAAATATGCTATGTGGAAAATCTCCACTGAAAGAGGGGCATCAGATACTTTTGATCAGGCTTCAGTTTCTAAGGGTGATGAGGAAGTAGTTTCCATCTCTTTTATTTAATACCTGCCACTTGCAAAAACTTTGATGATGGGCCTTACAGGACAAATAGAAGCGTATGAAGAAAAATAGTTACTGCTTGTTCATCCTGATACTATACTAGCTATTCCTGAACACCAGAGAACCTGGATGGAGGGTAAATTATTTGAAAATCTCCCCTCTGCTGGGAAGACTTCTGCAGCCTGCTTTATTTTTTCTTCATAAAACTCCAGTTACAAACAAATTCTTGCATTGGGTGACAGCTGATACTACAAAGTTTTTTTTTTTCATTTGCTGGAATCATTGAAGTTGTGGTACACTTTGGAGACTTGGTTATTTCAGTTAAATGACATGCTGTAAGCAGAAGGAGATGCTGTTGAGAGGACAAACACCTGCAGATTTAATGACATGAAATATTTTCTAATGTAAAAATCCTTGCTGCAGTTCATACTTCTGTCCAGTAATGAGAGAGCTCTGCTTTAGTGAGAGCTCAAAGCTTGAGCATTTTGCACAGGAATGAGTTCCATGTTTGCAATTTGGCACCTCCTGAGTCCCTTCTCAAGAAGTAGCGATGAGTCAGTACAAGTAAGTAGCAATGCATCATTTTCATTTGCAATTACCATACTGTATAATTTCGGCTGGTCCAGTTCATCCAGTTAATTGGAGTATACTGTAATAGTACAAACCTACATATTCTTCTTTTTTGACATTGCTGAAAAGGAGCAATGGCATTTCAGTGTTCATTTTATTTTCAGTTCTGTCATGACCTGATTGTAGTGCAATGCAGTTAGAATATATTTTTATATGAGGGCATGCTGTCAAGGTAAAACATTTTTATAGAGCGTCTCATTGTCAGCAGTGCAGATTGTACAGACTTATTAAACTTTGCTTTTCATTGTTTAAACCCTTGCATGTACTGCTTGCACTTTATTGAGCCTTTTCAGTGAAACTGATTTTAATTTTTTCCAACATTTCATTTTTAAAAGTAGTTTCTTAATTTTTGGATGTATATTCTGCATTGTTTTTCATTTGCAGTATGAACAAGAAACTCACTAAACTAGTCGTTACATTAGGACCCTATCTTCAAAATATGTCTGTTGTGGAGCAGCTTGTCTTTTAATTCAAAAAGTATGTACTGTGTATGAGAAGGGATTCATCAAATGCTCTGCTCAATACTGTAAGAGTTTTCAAGCACTTAAAACCACACAAAATGAGATTTGACTCTGGACATATTTCCTGCAAGGAAGAATATAGGAATCCATATAGCCTAAGGATACATTACTGTATTCTCTGCTAGCACGAGATCTGCAAAAATACTGTTGAACTTGAATTTTCTGCTGAAATCAGTTGCTATAGATACTAGCATTTGTAGTGGGTGTAAACTGGCATGGTCCATGTTTAATGTTCAAATTCTCTAATGTTCAAGTGACGAATGCTACTGCTGCTGCTACTATTACTTAGTCTGATACTGTCCTGATAGACAGAACTGTCATCCTGGGTTTTCTTAAGCGTCTTGGCACTTCAGATAATACATTGATGAGTGCCTGGGAAGTAGCTGGAAAAAAAGAGGCAGCCATCTTTAAAAAAAAAAAACCAAACCAAACAAAAAACAGCCAACAAAATTCTTGCTTAGTAAGAATCTTAGCAGTGCCTGAGAGCAACAAATCATCACATCCATGCAAAGGTAGCTTCTATTTGCTTTCCAGTATCTGTTGACAGTTCCTAAATACCACAGCTTTTTAGCAGCGCAGCGTACCCTGTGCGTACTTGCCTGGTGATAAGCATTAGGTCAGTCACCAGTGAGTTCGTATGTGCTTAAGGGATGTGTCTGGTTTTATTTTCTCGTTAAGTGGTTGATTGTGAATATCCATTGCTTGCTTTCATTTACAGTTGCTTAACTGAGTTGCCAAGAAAGGTATCTTAACCAAAAAGCTGTTAAATGGTTATGAACAAGACACTCATGCTGAACGTGATCCATATACCTGCAAATGTGATAACTGATTTTACTTTAAATATTAAAATGTATGCAAAATCCAATAATTTGTTTAGAATAGTTATATACTTCTAAATCTTTCCAATATCCTAAATCTCAGCAATATAAGCATTGTCAGAAAAGGTGTAGGTATTTATGTCAGTTTGGATCCATAGTGTGCATAGTTCTCTCAGCCGCCAGGCCTCATGATTTAAGCTTCTGACAACTGTTTTAAGTTGCTCTACATGCTGAATCTTGTTTACACTTAAAAAATCAAATTCTACAAATTAAGTACATAAATACAAATCATGAATTTGTACTGGATTTCTTAATAGTAAGGTAGCTGAGACAGAAAAACAGCAATTTGTGCATATGCTTGTGTATATTTTTTACATTTTTGCATTTATGGTAGTTTTGTGGTATTGTTTGTATATAGTTTGCTAGTGTAAAGAATATAATCTCATGAAATAGAAACCACTGTTGAAGGGAATTGACTATTTCCACTTGAGTTATTTTGCTTAAAGTTCTTGTCCCCTCAGTATGTCTTTGAGAATTATTTTTGGCCATAATTTATGTGGCACCAAAAGTGTATATTTTAGCTTATTAAAACGCTGAAAGGCCTGAGTGCGAATAGGTTGTCATGATAAATATGTTTAATGGAAAAAACCACAAATTTGTAACAATACATAAATAAATATCTTAATTTGTTCCTTGAGTTGATTTTCTCTACCTATGAATATAACAAATATAGAAGAGTCTCCCAAAATAACAGTTAACTATTAAAGCTTTTTACCTACGTGGCTCTACAGCTGTACCTCAAAAATTTAAAAAAGTTTTATACTGGGGGGAAAAAAAAAGAAAGCTTTAAAATTATACAGAGGTCAAAAGCTAGGAAATAAATTAACCTGGCTGATACAACTTGTAACTGACCTCTGCTGTGCATCAACAAAGTGCTCTTTAACTGTATGACCATATACTGTGCCTCCCATAGGCCTGTTACCACACTTAGTCACTGAGTATGTATTTCTGACCTCCACATTCAGTGGAGCTTTTAAAGCTTTATAAGCTTCCAAACCCTGTGAAGAATGCAAAATAATTATTTCTTTTCAGGATGCTTGTATGATGCCCACCTCACAGGCATTTAGTTGCAAGCATCTGAAAAGAGATCTTGGAAGGCTGAGTACTGGCTAATACTGAATACTGGTGGCAGTGCCAGATCCCTGAATAATGAGACACACATGAGAGTTGTAATTTTCTACTGTGTTTTGTAATGTTCTTACAGCTTAGGGGAAAAAAAAGTTGCTGTATAATGTGTGGATAACTGTTCTGTCAAACAGTAACCCTTCATTTAAGCAGGAAGCTGACGCCCGCCTTGTGCAGCTCTTCCTCCTCTTTTTTTTTAAGCAAGACCTCATGTGGATTAACTTCCAATTTCAGGATTTTTATTTAAAAGCTCTTAGGTTTCTTTTCTTTATTTAAGGAAGTTCTGTATAAGCAGAATGAGAGAGAGAGTGAAATGGTGGTGGGTTTTTTTCTTTGCAAGCAAGGTGGACAAGTTTCTAAGCAGCTTTTCTAAACACTGCTCATAAAAGTGATCAAGGATGCTGTCCACAAATGTGGACTACAGAGAATAAATAGGGAACAGCTTGGAATTAGTCATTGGTCATCCCAGGAAAGTAGGAAAAAATAGAAGGATTTATTTCACTTGCTCCCAATGCTCTCTTTCGTAGTTCAAAAAGTGATAAAGTTCTGAACTCCCCTGATTTGCAGTCTGTGCTTCCCTGGATTTTTGAAAGTCATCTGTCACTTGTAAGAAAACAATTATATAAAAACTACTAGTAAGTGTTTGTGGTTCTCTGAATCTAGATCTGCTGTAATTCAAGCTTGTATCCACATGGCCAGAATAGGAGGCTTCATTTTGCTCAGATGAGCCCCAGGAGGATGATGCAGAATGGCACAAGCTGGAATCGCAACCCGAGGAAAGTGTCAAGGAAGTTCTATTTCTCTTCGCCATACTGAGGTGTACCCAGGATACTCCTGATGTCTCCAGGTTAGTCCCAAGAGCAGAAGACACTAAGGCTCCACAGCCTGTGACACTCCAGCTGAGAATTTATGGAAAGCCACCAGTATGACATATCAACCTGGAGCAACGTTAGCTGGTGTCCTTGACCTCCATTCCTAACTGAGGATGACCAAGGCTCAAGTGTTCTTTTTTCTTTGCTTTTTTCTTTCCTGCTTAGTGACTTTTGTCAACAGCCTTTCAAATGTGATATTAAATGATGTCTGTTTTTCTGCCAATTCATATTTCCAGCAAATAGTGTTTTAAGCCATCTGGTATTATCACAGATTATAAAAGAAGTCGTAAAGCTGCCTTTTTGTGGCACATAAAGTGAGGTTTCAAAGCTGTTTTGTTTTGAAGTGGAGTGATTAGATGAAAGCGGAATTTGTTGAAGGGCAACAATGAAGTATTTACCCTCACAGGTAAGGAGACAGTTCAAGCTCTGTAAAGTTTGTCATGAGGGCTTATGAGATGGTAGTGTAATTCTGTTCTCAGGCTCTCATTTGTGTACCTAATTATTTGCTGTTGTTGATTTCATTCTGTACTAAGAGCATGAGTGTTAAATTTGGCTCTTGCAGGCCAAGAGTGGAAGGAAGCCTCTGGGGAGGACGAGAGGTGTACCTGTATAAGCAGGAGGAAAGTTACTTCAGGTTTGGGGATACGGGCTACCTGTGCCTCAGCACAGAACTCAATAATGGGCCTCGGTCCATGGTAGCTCATGGGCACAAAGGTAAAATCAGAAACAGCTGTCTCAATTGGAAAGCTTTAACTTTCATTAACTTTCATCTTTAAGACTTTAATGCTTGGCAGTTGTTTGGTACTGAAGATTTTCTGGTGGCTCCAACAACTCCGTGAGTCTCACAGCACTTCTTCCCTTTACCTCTTCGGTCTGTTCAGTTTGGAAACGCGACCTGCTGTGTGTTTACACAGTGTGTGTAACCCTCCCGTCTGGGGGAACCTTATGGCTATTTGTAAGTGAAAGCGTTGTGAGTTTGAGGCCATTTGACAGTACCGCACTGTTTGTTGTAACACTGGCAGCTCTTGGCCACATGGCAGGTCAAGAGATTGGAAAAGGTGCAGGCAGGGTGTGAGAGTGTTGATAAGACCATAGCATGGGTATTGCCAGGTGTTACGTTTTGCTACGACCAGTTTTGTACTGATCCATTGCAGCTGATGGCAAGCCGGGAAGCAGGTGGACCTGGCAGAGAGAGGGAGATACATGTGGGTGTAGGTGTGTGTGACAGATGTGGGCGCAAACACTTGGCACTGTGGGTGGAAAGGTAATAGAAAAGCAAAGTACGACATGAGAGGATGGAAATAGTAGTGCTTACTTGTATAAGCAGGTTTTTTTATACAGATACAAGTTTTTAGGAAATAAAATTCCTGGTATCATTTATCTCTTTAGTAATGTTTTATAGATGTGAAATGTTCTTGGAATTATTCAATATAATAAAATGCTTCAACGTAATTATGGCCTGTCTCTGTGTACTCAGTGCCAGAAGCAGCTTTTAGGGCACTAAAGATATTTACTCTGAGCATGAGGCTTTCAGTGATGCTCTTGAGTTCTGTTTTCTCTTGGCCTTTCGGAGCTGTTTAGTACCTTGTTGTAATGGTGTTTGCTCTTTTTGTTCTTTTCTGTGTCACTTCTGCCCCCGAGTGCTTACTTTCCTCAGAACAGTCAACGGGCCAAACTCAGCAGATGAGGAGGGAGCAATTATACCCATTCCCCTGCAGGCAAACCCTCTTACCTGATAGCTGAATTTCATTCACACCAGCCAAAAGTATCATCCCAGAGCACGGCGTTCTGTTTTTACTGTTCTTCTTTCTGAAGAGCTGTAACTTAATACCATGTAGCCTCTTTTTTTCCTTTTCCTGACCAGAGGTGATGCCCCCCCCGGTAAATTTGTTAATACAATGGAGTTAGACAACTTGTTCAAAAAGAAAAATGACCTCCAAGTTTGAGAAGATCTGATGACATGGGACTGTAAACTGGGCCCTGTCTCTTCGCAATATGCCATGGACACTGCAGAAATGACAGGAGGCAATTACAAAGGAGCATGTCCCACTGCATTAACCATTAATGCCTCTGCATCATTGCCCAGAGCCTCTCGTATCATTTAATGCAATGATCCACACTGACGTTAAGAGAGAAGGTTTTCAAATGCAATTTTCATCATAACCATCTTGCCTTGTGGTCCTCAGCCTGAATTTTTACTGATGCTGTTTCCTACTAAGTATGAAGCCCCAAAATAGTTTTTAACAGATATTTGTGAAGATGCAGAAAAGGCCAGTAAGGATGAAGACTAAAGATGGGCAATGTTTTTATTTCTGCCACACCTGAGCTTTGCTGGTGAGTGCTCTTGTGTCTGAATTACTTGATGAATACTGCTGCCCTGGGGGCAATCACTTGAATTTAAACTCGCCATGCGAACAGAAGAAAGAAAAAGTGGAGTTTTCAGATTAACGTTGAAGACCTGAAAAACGTTTGGGGCGGGGTGTTTTTGTTGTTGTGTTTTAACTCCACATTTTAGGAGTAGCTATCCAAACAGGTCCACTCGAGCCCTCTGTGCTGCTGACTAATAGCTCTTAATACTTGTTGCTTTTGCAAAACTAATCTCTGCAGCGATGTTAATATAAGGGAAAGGACAGTAAAGTGAGTTCACCTGCCTGAGCAGAGGCTGCAGAGCTGAGGAGGAAGCTGCGGGGGTAAGCATCCAGCCCTCCTGAGGAAGGACAGAAGCGTTTGTTTCCAAAACACAGCCAGTGCCTTTCCCTGTGGGTAGGAAAATGGGAAAAAAAAGCTCGCTGAGCTTCCCTGTGTGTCGGTGCAGGGACGGAGGAGCACATGGCTTCCTTCCTCTCTCTAAATAGAATCACCCCCTTTGCTTTTCCAAGGGGATATTGTTTCAGCCAGTTTGTGATGCGAGTCAGGGAAGGTCTAAACGGTCAGAGAAAGCTAAGCAAAACAGTGGCTTGGTACACCTTGTTTTTACTGTAAAATCCCAGTTGAAGGAACATTTTCCCCTGGTTTTGTCCCGTTCTTGTTCTAAAAAATATAAAAATCTGTTCTCCTCCTGCATTTTGTTTGACTGCTGCATTGCATAGGAAAATAAACACCCCGGGCTCAGCCTGCTGCAGCGTGCTGTGAGGCTGGGGCTCCGACCCAGCTCGCTGTCCCGGGGAGGCAGGTGGCCCTGCCTTCTCCTCTGTTCTCCGCGGCTGAAAAAACCTCTAGAACCGCATCGCAGAACGGAAAAAAATGAAACTGTGTCCCTGCTTATTTATAGCAAGGGTAAAGTGAGAGTTTGAGGAGATCTGAGAGAGAAGAATCCTTTAAATTCTTTACTCTTGGAAAATTGAAGGACCTGCTTAGAGTAAGGCAAAGAACTGGGAACGTTTTGACAGTTTTGTTAGTCTCCAGGGGAACTTCCATGTGACTGAGCCCACTTGCTGTTTCCTTCTTCAGAGCACTTTTCTGTTTAAGCTCAAGTCCACTGTGTTAGGTTCCAAACAGCAAGAGTTTACATTCCTCAGACATGTCAAAATCCTGGATTTACCTACAAAGTGTTTCCATAAATATCATCTGTCATTATAATGCAGAAGTGTTTGAAATGTATTTTCAGAATAGCTCTTGTTTACATAAAAACTGGCAACTAATACTGCCTTCTATAAATCAAACTTCACAGAATCACAGAATCATTAAGGTTGGAAAGGACCTTCAAGATCATCAAGTCCAACCATTGACCCAACACCATCATGTCTCCTAAACAATGTCCCGAAATGCCACATTCACATGTTTTTTGAATACTTCCAGTGATGGTGACTCTACCACCTCCCTGGGCAGCCTGTTCCAATGCTTGAACACTCTCTCGGTGTAGAAATTTTTTCCTAATATCCAATCTAAACCTCCCCTGGCGCAGCTGGAGGCCATTTCCTCTTGTCCTATCACTAGTTAGTCAGGAGAAGAGACCAACACCCACCTCATCACAACCCCCTTTCAGGTAGTTGTAGAGAGCGATAAGGTCTCTCCTCAGCCTCCTCTTCTCAAGACTGAACAACCCCAGTTCCCTCAGCCGCTCCTCATAAGACTTGTTCTCCAGACCCTTCACCAGCTTCGTTGCCCTTCTCTGGACACGCTCCAACACCTCAACATCCTTCTTGTAGTGAGGGGCCCAAAACTGAACACAGGATTCGAGGTGCAGCCTCACCAGTGCCGAGTACAGGGGCACAATCACTTCCCTACTCCTGCTGGCCACACTATTCCTGATACAGGCCAGGACGCTGTTGGCCTTCTTGGCCACCTGGGCACACTGATGGCTCATATTCAGCCGGCTGTCAACCAGCACCCCAACTGGTTCACCCCAAACTTCATCCTATGTATCAATTGGGGGATAGAAGCTATCTGTGAAGAGGCCAGCACATAAGCTCTGCTGGCTCGGGACACGGAAGGTGCTGCATAATCACCATCAAGACCTATGGTTGATGCTAAGGGCAATTTTAGGTGTTATCATATACTTCTAGCTCGGCAAATTTACATTTTTCCATAGATTGTAATTATGACTATAACAGTAATATTCCAGGAAGTCAAGATATATGTAAAAGAGCAATAGACATTGTGTTTTCTCTACTGATTGAAGGAAGTGTTTTATAAGGCTTAGCAATAATTTCCCCAAATTTTCTCATTTTCAGAGGGAAATTTTCTAGTTGTTCATAATGAAATGCTGGGGTTAAGCCTTCAGAAGAAACCTATCATACTGTCAGGAAATACTAACAAGAAAGTGGTTACAGAAGAAAATTGTTGTAGTATTAGCCGTAGTCATTCGCAGAGACCAGGGAAAGTCACAGCAAATTAAGCAATGCTGTGTTCCAAGCCATCCACAAACTGAAGTGATGCATCTCAATATAAACAAGGCCACATTAATCACCAATAATAAACTAACTCTTCCTTCAACAGAGAAAATGATTAAAGGCTTATTAAGAAAATACATATATATCCACATGGCCTCTCAAAGAACAGTGATAATTGCTTTGTGTTGCAATGTTAAAAATAGTTATATGCATTTAGAATCAAGAGACTCTGAAAACTGCATTAAGAATATTTGAAATTTGAAAAAATTATATTACAGTCAAATAACTTGAATCACGACACTGTAGTGACATGTTGACTTAAGAGACATTAATGGGATCATTAATGGAATGCATCAACATGATGCATTTTAGCTGCATGACTCCCACTCATATGGTGTGGAGCTGCTAAAAAGCTTGTGTGCCATTTGGATAGTTCAGGACATGGTTTCCCTTAGTAAACTCAGTTCCCTGCAGAGGAGATGGTGGAAATGGGATGAGGAAATATTTCTTCTCCTTACCAGCTTTCAGTCTAGCCAAAGAACCATCTGATGTAGCCTTGCTGTCAAAGCTGAGTCCTGCACTGAAACGCCTACCCTAAAAAGACAACATTACAGCAAGTTTGTGCTTTCTCTGAATGGTTTTCACTTCTTAGTTTGGGAAATGCAACACTACAGGCTTGGGGAGG
>NW_010540610.1:31235-35263 GCF_000687285.1 Phaethon lepturus | reverse complement strand
AGGGCTCGCTCGGCCCCTGGGCGCCCAAGCGAGGCTCCCCCGCCGGTCACAGCTGCCCGGGCTCGGACGATGCCGGGCGTTCATCCTGCCCCACCGCACCGATGAGGCCAGGCAGGTGTGTGGCCGTCGTCTCCCCTAGCAGCAGCTCAGCGGCGGAGCCGAGGCAGGACCCGCTCTGTGCCGGTCCCCCCGGGAAGCCGTGTGAGGACAACTTGAGATGCTCCTACCGCAAACTCTCTCTGCCCGCCCCCGGCTGTCGCTACCTGAGGGAAGGCAACCTCGTGCTTTCGGAGAGCTGCCTGGGGAGCAGCTGCAAAGCCCCTAACAGCCCTGGGGTGGTGGCAATCCTAATCGTCGAACACCAACCGGCGAGCTCTGCCTCCCCGTCCCACTAGTTGCCAACTCCCGTAAACATTCACTGATACGGATCATGCATGATGAGGAAACTGGCGTCAGGGAAAAGAGCTGACTCTCCAGACCTGCAGCTTAGGAGGTGACAGTGTGAGGATGAACGTGTGAACTCCAAATTCGTTTACATGAGTGCTCTTGCTTTGTAAAATGAAGACACTCCCCTACCCAGCCCTGAAAAGTAACTGTGAAGCACCAACCTTCTAGAGCTGGTCTGCCATCTCTCCCTGAGGAGCAGTGCCTGCCACCTTAGCCAGACACCACCAAGCCCACCGCTTGCTACACAAGTAACAGGACGGAGGAAACGTAATGACCATTTTGTGCCCCGGGTTACCATTCAGCATTTTGCCTTGCTCAACTCCTGACAAAAAAACAGGATACACCCTCAGGAACAACATGCCCCTAGTATTATACCTCACTTAAATATTAGTGGTTGCTCATAGGACTGGTCAACTTCTGCAAACAGCATTCTTGACCCTAAATAGTATGCGCTGATGTGGGGCGAAAAAGGAATTACTGTTTGCCTATGAAGTAGTTAGCCCCAAGATAAATCCTTTGCTACAGCTACAACTGGACATCACATGCTTCTCCACCTCTTGCCAAAAATAACCAACAACTTCTTTATTTACTTGCACGACTACATGTACTCTCCTATTTTTCTCTCGCTACTTGTTCCAGTATTTTCAGTGAGTGTCTGCTTGATTTTAACCTTTATTTAGGTCCAATCCTTGTAATAAAGATTGTTAGGATGCTAAGTCAGAATCTGAATTAATTAATTGAGGAAGACAGAGTTATTGTATGGAAGTACTAAAACATAACATTGGAGTTACTACTGTAACTCCACCAATACACAGTCTTGCAAGTAATGAGACATATAATTTAGGGGTGGGGAAAAATAGGCGCATGTCAATGTTCGTAAATTATAGCTCATAGGAGCAGCTGATCACATCTTTTGCTTACTAATTTTATAAATATTAATCAAGCTTCTCTTCACACGTCTAAAAAATACCGTCCTACAAAATTATCCAGATACACATTTTATTAACATATAATGTATTTTAAAAGGCTTTAAATGTTGATAAACATTCTTGTTGATTACTTAACCATACAAGCTCTAAAGTGACTTAACAAAATAAAGCACTATTTGAGCATGCTGATTCAATCTGTATTTCATCCACAAATGTAAATTGGAATACATGTCACCCCAAATTAAACACGTGTGATCTACTGAAAAACAAATCCTCCTTCTCAGCTACTAACTGGTCTCAACATATTTTTACAGCTGCTTTTAGGAACCATTTCTAGCAATCTTCCTATTTTTCACCATGCAAGTTATTAGAGTTTGATAACCAAAATTATCTTAATATGGTTGTAAACATAAATGATACTGATCCTCTAAAAATAGATAAAATTATGAATCCAACGTTCCACTGACACATTTGCACAATTTTCATCAACTTTCAGAAATATATTTTAATTTAGGCTTAGAAAAGAAGGGGGTGCTTTTGGGGTGATTAAGCTCTCCTGTTATACTGGTCTCTCTCTGGAGTTTTGAGTTGGTCATGTTTCCTAAAGAACAGAGCTTCACAAACCATCTCACCACTGTCAGTTTTGTCCTCATGTTCCAGTTTTTTTAATTAGATCAAGCTAGACTGCCACACAACCTGCAACAGGAGTATCACCAGTGTGTAATCAACCTCTCAAATCTCTTCAAAACTCCTTCAGTTGCTTTTGTGGAGCATAGCATCTCTCTGAAGATCCACTATTTCTCCTTACTTGGGAGCTGTTTCAATTAAAGGCTTCCTTGTGCTCAGTGCAAATTTCATCATACTTGGGACTAAGGGGCCCAAACAACATGAAAGGTCTGGCTAGTGCCATTGCAAGCTGAAGCACTGAATCTCCTCTGCCAGTCAGCTACTCGTAAGGCGTACTTTGGCCACAGGAGAGTTTTTAACTACCCACAACATGCCATAAGTCTGCATAAGATGTACCAGTGACTTTTAAACAGTCTGATGAACATTTCTATCAGAGGTTAAATACAGCTGTGTCTGAGAAACCCTCGCATGATTTTTTTGTCATCTGAAAAACAGTAAAAACTTCCTTGTCCTAATTTTCTCTTAGCAGGTACATTTGTGCTGGTAGGCAACTGAGGGGTTAATATGGAAACTCCTGTTACACCTGTAAGTAGTGTGGACTACTGATACCATTTGGAGGGCAGTGTTTTGTTTCAAAGTACTTAAGTAACTCAGTGGAAGAAGGCCCATGTCATTTAGATTAATTTATAAACTGCAGCATTGAAACACACACCTCCATAGGCTCTTTTTTCCTCCTTGTTTCTACACCTTAGCAGAGGATAAGCAGTAGTTAGGTGGGAGTGCTCAGAGTGGAACAAAGAAATAGAAGTTATAGAAGAAGTATTTCCAATAGATGTAATCTATTATGCAGCAGAAAGAGATGAGGACAAATGCAGGCTAGCAGCTTTTGGCAGCACAGCTACCAATGACATTTTGTGCTATTTTTGTTATCAAAATCCCAAGTGTAGACACAGACAGAAAATGCTCTGGCTGGAACAATTTGTTTTACTCATCAAACTGCTATAACCTACATCATCAAAACACTTTTTACAGCCAGTATGAGTTGTTTACATCAGCTTATGAGTTGTTTATATCAGCTGGACTCTTAATTCTTGAACGAACTTGTGTCTTGAACAAAGCTATGCTATAAGAGCTGCCCAGATGAGCAAAAACCACAAAGATAAGGATGGGAGAAGGCAAGACCATAGGGCTGTAACTCCATCCACCTGGCACTTCGCTGGGTCGCTAATAACATAGGGTGCAATCGCATGAAACAGCAAGACACACTCAAAGTTCATCGCTGTGAAAAGGGAGAGAACTGGTCTCTTAAAATTTTCTTGATCTGCTCTCCACACATCCAGTTAAATTCTCCCGGTGATCACTCTCCATTGCTGGCGTTGAACCTCCCTTTTAGCAGATTCAACTTGCCCAGCAAAAAGGGGTTTTCCTGGGTGACTTGCATCAGCTTGGGAAAACACTCAGTGAATGTCAGAGCTAACACAGAGAGGAAGGCAGAGTTTTTCCTTGTCAGCTAGTAGGTACAGCTGCACAGACTTAGTTTAGTTTTCTGGGTCGAAATTACGAAATCCAAACAACCCAGAAGCATGCTGGTTGGCAACGCATTATTGTGACTACTGAAGGTATCCAGGCTGTAGTCACCTAACCTGAAGACAATGAGCAGCAAGTACAGATCAACACAGGGAGGGTGGAATAGGGGAAGGTCCCACTTCAATTTTTCTTTTATTTTGAACTTTCAGGCCATAGTCTTTAGCCTTTCCCAGAGTATTTAGCAATGTCTGTTAAGCGGGGAATTGGTGGTAGGATTTCAAACTATAGTATTACTTTACTGTTTTTCACATTGGCTGAAATATTTTATGTTTACAATATTTATCCTCGCAAACCAGAGATAAGTCTGGACAAAGTTAACTATTTTTTTATCCTCACAATTCCTTTTCTAAAGTATTTGTTTAAACTGATGTAACTGTCACTGAAGTATGACTTGTATTACGAGAAACAAGCATTCAATGTGATGCATTTGGATTAAAA
>NW_010540610.1:0-31204 GCF_000687285.1 Phaethon lepturus | reverse complement strand
CCTGCTGAAACCTGTAAAGGGATCAGAGTTAAACTGATACAAAGAGCTTTTTTAAAACATAAAAATTGGCATTTACACTTTCCACTGATTACCATCGTATTCAGATAAACATAGTTCAAAGTTCCCCAGATCCCCTCCCCATAGATTTGTTTGCTAGACATATCCAAAACTGAACCTTCTGTTCCTGGGCGTAAATGTAAAATGACTTTCAAATTTAAAGCAAACATACACTTTGCTCTTTTTGCAACTGGAAGGTGAGTTGAGAGGCACTGTATTTCCTCAATTAAAAAACTCACACAGGTTTCTTTATGCAGTTTACTTAAGTCATTTGCAAAAATAAGCACAGATATTCAAACACGGATTTCAGCTTCTATTTCCACTTCATTTTTTTGCATCAAAATACTACTTTCTTTACTAAAACAGCTTTAATACAGGACTAAAAAAAAAAAGGAGAGTATGGAGGCATTTTGTTTATTGTTTGCTGTTTAATTTGCAGGTTAAACAGTCTGGCTCCTCCATAAGATCTAAAACAGCAAAGGACAAAAGACACCTTCCATGGGCTAGCAGTGGTTTCTGGGGCTTTGTGCATGGGGCATGCTCGTGCTGATGTTCATTTCATGAAGACATCACCATTCCTTGTGGATCTCCTAAGGTATGCATGAGGAGCAATCCACTTCTGCTTGTTTCATCCTCAGCCCTTAAAAGCCAGTTCTAAGGAACCTGACACACCATTCTGACATTGCTATTTTAAATTCTACCATGTGTTAATGGTAACTCTTAGGAAATTAACTTTTCTTACATACAAAGATAAAACGACATTTTAGGTGACTAAAATGGTAAGTCTTAGGAAATGTAGAAGAAATGTTTAAAGTCTTTTTGGTTATCATGTAGATAAAAGCTGGCTGGCTTGAGACAAACTGCTGCTTCTTGCTTTGTAATGACTGCTTTCCTTAAGAAAAATAATGAACAGCCAATTTTGTGCAAGGAGTTACAGTTTAAAAAAAAACCTAAGTGCTCATCAAAGAAAAAAAACAGCCTTGAAGAATTTCTAGGTTATGTTTCTTCATTGAAATATTAAAACAAACTGCAGGAAACCTCTTATGTTTCCTCTAATGCAACCTAATAGAAGCGGATTTGCAGAGTTGGTGCTGAGGACCTGCTATCCATACTAAATGAATACCAATATCCACAGATGGTTGGACTACATTTTCTGGTTTAGTTTCACCCAAAAAGAATAAACTTTGCTCATTCCAAGGTTGCTCTGCAATGCAACCAGAGCATTGTGAATTAGGATTCACAAGAGGATCTCCTCAGAAATGTGCACATCATCTAAATTACAACACTAATACCCTTATTTTTCACATCACTGAAAGCCAGTATGACTACACTACAGAAGAGTCACATTTATGTATCAAGCAGCAGAAAAAACACAGAAGTGGAAAAATACCAAGAGTTTATGTTGAAATTACATAAATAATTACTACTTCAATTTAGGATTTACAGAACTTTTTTCTTTTTTTAAATAATTGTTTGTTTTCAACCTCATTGTTCTTTTAGGTGCTACAGTTGTTGAAACAACCAACTGGGACAACTATATTTAAAAAAAGGGCACCCTGCCAATTGTCACAGATTATTTATTCAGGGATACTGTGAAATGCTTATTTCTGTGCTTGTGCTTATTTTACATCAATAGGTCTAGATTTGACAGATGCTTCATTACTGTGCCTTAAAATATGCTAAGTTCTTGTTCATATTTACAGAGGACCATAAAGAGTTAGAGTAATGCAATAGTCTACAGAATAGTTTAAATGTCTCTACTGGATCATGTAAGTGATAATGCATCATGGTATTGTATTTTTCAGTCTATATTTTCATTTTAAGTCTGTCTTTCCTCTTTGGAAGAGCCAAAGAAGTAGATCATTCCTCATGCATGTACCTTAGGAGATCCACAAGGAAAGGGTATGTCTTCATGAAAAGTATCATGATAACGTGAATTTGTAGTTTGACACTGTAAATTTTCTTGCAAGAGTCTAACTAGCTATTTTCATGTAGTTATTAGCTTTTGTGGTGTCTGAGTGTCTTTCACATAAGTATATTTAATATTCACATTTTTCTTCTCTCTCTCCCGCAAGTGATTGTTAGGATTAACAAATGTTAAATGTGTACAAAAATCCAGTATGTTTCTATTTTTGAAGTGCTTTAACAGGCAACTGTTACCAATTTAATAATATCAAAACATTGGAAAAAAGTATTTTTACTTAACATGAAAAGTTAAAAACACATTGAAACACTTTTTCTATGGAGGAGAAACATGACTTTTTAAAATAAAAAACTTATTTCAAACTAAAATTCCAATGATATACTGCTAATTTGTAAAATCTTTAATAGAAAATGTTGCACTTTTTACTATTGTTTTGAAATGAGCATCATTTCTGCACCCTGCATTTGAGAATATTCATAGGGTACCATCCACTAATATTACCAACCATTTCATTTTTACAGTTGAGTAATCACTTCTTTTTTTAGTGGCTGATACATTGCAAGATCAAGGGTTGCAGACAGATGAACACCACAAATGTTCCAGCTGACCTCACTTTCCAAAATGCATCATTCCTACAAATAAACGTCATTAAACATAAGCGGGCAGTCAAATTACAGAATTAAGACATAATCCTGTGTTACTCAAGTGAGCAGTTGCTTATTAGCAGGTCTACTGACTCCAGGAGAAATATTTACTTGCATAAATATTTCTGGGGTTGTGCTTTTGGGACATATTCCAAAGCCTTTTAAAGTAAATAATCTGATTAACTGACTCCTAGTTTAGGCCGATGTTTTATTGTGGCAAAGAGAAGTTTTATCTTAATGAAGAATATGTCGCGCTCCCCCACAAACCACAGCAGACAAGAGTGAAGCCTAGTTTAACTCTGGCTGGCACTGAATCACATCCAAGACTATTTTAGAATTAGATGGAAGATGACCTCGTTACCTGGGTCCCTCCAACCTCACAGTGAAAGCACTTGAGGATTGAGCCAGGGCTTTGCTATCAGCAGCTAGAGTCCAACCAGACTAAAAACAAAAAACAAACCAAACAAAAAAAAACCCTTTTGTTGCACTGGTGTAAGGTCCTGTTTCTAATCTGTCTGTGGCACAAATCCTTCCCAAGAAGCAGTTCTACCTGAGTCAATTTGCATATGGTTTGCAAACGTTCACCTACACCCTCCCTTAATAGTTTAATACATCAGGAACTTACCCATATGCTTTCCTACTTTTTAAAAGCAGGTATCTTAAAGTCTTCCTTATTTCCCCCCCATGAGACATCATTAATGAAATACCAGTTAAAAATATCTTCTAAGGATTTAAAATACCACATTAGAGACTCTCTTCCTAGAATGAGCAACAGAAAAGGCACGTTTTAATTACATGAGTTATGAAACCAGATCAAACCATTATAAGGAAAAAAATTCCTTCTATAGCAAAGAAAATATTTTCTTATAAATGTGTTTATCTTGAGAGACAAATATATTGTAATGAAATTTTTCCAAATGTTTTAAAAACCCCTAACTTGTGCTTATTTTTTCTTATTTTTCTGTTCCAAAACAGTAACAATCCAAATCTGTTCCAAAGGAAAACGTGATGTTCAGCAGTAGTTTAATGAATCGTTCTGACCGAGGGAAATACACCATGCCCACTCCTAGTAATGAGACACTTGGCAGAAAGTATCACATCACAAGAACAATAGCAGCAGACCGTCATTATGGTCCACAAAATACTGTAACCTCTGAGCAATCTCTCTGCAAACAATGGAGGGGAAGATAAGGTAACATTTCTACTTAGCTTACTGCATGTGCAGTTGGCAGTGGTGCTTTAGCCTGCAAGGTTTTAAGTTTAGAAGCATTTTAATCATAGGAAAACGTTTATCAATATTTTCATTTGCCTTTTTTTTTAACATATTGTTGTTAGTAAGACTTCAAGCTCATGTTGTTTTCTGACTTTGATTACAGAGTCTTCTGATTAAATAACAAATGTTTTAGTGTAAAACACAGTAGAATATCATTACAGCATCAGTTTTTGAAGACACATTTACCCACGTAACATTTTTATTAGATTTGGGGTGAAGGCAGACAGGAAATCGGTTTGTTATTCTGACTTTATCACCTTTAGACAGAAGTTGCACTCTCCTTTATTGGAACAGGGAGTACAACCCTGTGTTGTACATATGTGATCTGATGTTTAAAAGAAAATGACCGAGCAGAAGCAGAATGGAAAATGGCAAATCTGTATCTATAAATAAAAACACAGTCATGGGCATCATGCCATGCTCAACACTAACATGAAGGGTGATGAGATACAACAGGTGAGAAAACGAAGGGATGGAGAATGCAAAGCATCAAACATTGCTACACCAGGAAGACTGAGCCTTGCTGGGTCATGATGAGCTTTTACTGAAGGTGTACATACAAAAGTTTTAACATTATCTTCAGAGTTTTGCAACAACAATGAAATGATCTTGCTGTAGCTTCTCTTGGAGAGGATCATAAGTAATGAAAGAACTGCCATCAGGACACAGAGGCACAAGAAAAGGCCCACAGCATCAGTCTCAGATGCTATTTCAAAGAGACTGATGGTCTCAAGAAAACAGAAGATTGGAGATCCTTCTACAAATATGTTATTTTTGTCAACACTGTACTTGTGACTTAGAAAACACAATTTCTACAGTTCTAATATGTGCCCTGAACCTCAAGACCATTTTCAGACTTTTTTTAAAATGCAATACAAACTCCATCTCTCCTGGAATAAGCTAATGAACTGGCATGTGTTACATAAATAGTACATCTGCCAGGGATTAAAGTACTTCCATTCATACATCTTGTGCCATATTTTTAAAAGGAAAAGGTGTACAGTTATTCTAGATAAATACAATTCCTACTTCAATGACAAAAAGCACCTTTACAGACTTAACTATTTTTCTATATCCATTTTATAAAATAATTTAAAAATTAAAAATACGAATCTGAGAGTAGCTAGATCTTTTAATTAGAAATATGCTTTGTTACTCAATTGAACTTATTATTCAATTTCATAAATGTTAAACATGATAATCTATAGTTCTTGTTCTGGATAATACTTCAAAATGTGTTAAAAGTGCATCCTGTAAGGAAATATATCACCTATCACTCATGTTTCACGAAAATACCTACAAGCAGCTCAAGGTTATAGCTAGAAGGGGAAGTGTTAGGGCACAGACACAAATATCTCAAAATGAAAAAAAGCAGAAAAAAGCACTAGTTAATCAACAGGTATGGACCTGTCAACCATCTGTCTATGGAGTAAAAGCAATACCATTTAATTCATTGAACATGTTTTAAGGTATTTATTTTTGTGCCATAAGTATTAGTGTTCACGTGTATAGCCACTTTTATATCTCTTTTTATTCATTTGCATATCATTTATATATGAGTTATATTATCTATATATATATTTTATTCACTTGTATATCATTTCTATTCACTTGTTTATCATTTTATATATATGAAAGGACATGCACAGGTCTTGGGAAGCAGCGTCCCAGACCGTGGAAGTGGAGTCATTACTTGGAGAGAATTCCTGCCGGGTTTCCCCACACAACAGAGGTCCCAGGCGGATGGAAGGTCTGTGTTCAGCACGGTCTCCATGGCAACAGCGATGGGCATCGCACGCAGGGTACCACATCCTACACTACAGTCAACGTGCAAAAAAGCAGTCCTGTTAATAGTTTTGCTCTCCTCCCTATACCTCATAGAGTTTCCTTTCACACCTAGTTTTCCTCTTGGTAGTTGTTAATCACACAATATGATTGTTATCATCACCAGCATTATTAGCCATTGATCATGATATATTCAGGAACTGGCCAGGGGGATCAGCACCATCAGGGTTGGGCATAAACTTTCTAACATCTGACTGTAGAAGGGAAGCTAATTAGTTATGTACAACACCAGCAACACTGGCTAAACGAACTCCTGGTGCAAATCCATTATGGTCAGTAAAATTATTTCTAGGATGAATATGGCTCCAGATGCTTACTGATTACTGAAGAGAGTTTGCACACTGAATATTTTATTTATTAAGTTTCTTACATATACAGCTATTAAGATCAATGTTGGAATAATAGGAGAAGTTCCATTTTCATTCAAATACCTGTGGTGCTTTGTGTGTTAGAACTACGTAAAACTCAATCAAAATCACATAATGCTTAAATTAAATTATTAATTAACAGGAATTAGTGGAAATACACAGAATATTAGTATTAATTTTAATAGAGGTAGAGACAGTAATATTAGCAGAGTAGCCCAAATTATGGATCAGAATTTCATGGTCAAGAGTGACCTAAAATATAAAACAAAATTATGGCTTCTGCATTAAATCTTACAGAGCTTGCTATGTCAGTATCAGACAAAAGACAACAGATGGATTAAGATAGAAAAAGGGGGTGTACAAGGAAAAAGGAGATAACATTGGCCAGCACTACAGGCAGAGTTATATCAGTGCACCAGCTGCCCGCCTGCCTCAAGAGTCCTTTTTTCCTGAAGGAAGGAAGTTTGCCAGTGCCAGTTTATTCATTATTGTAGGGCTGCCAACATTTTCCCTCTCCTGAAAGACAAAAATGTGTATGCCATGTGAAGCCCAAGAAATATAACACCAGTCTCCCTGAAATCTTCAAAAAGTACATCACTGACATGTGTTGGATCAAAATTTTACTCGGCTATTTTCCCATTTCTTCAAGTGCTGTTTACACATGTACAAACATGCCCTCAAAAGTCAGGTCTTGGAGAACAAAATTTACTGAGAAAAGTATAAAAGAGAAAACCCCAACCAACCAACCAAAAAACCCAAACAAACAAAACCAAACTGGATTGTTAGTGTGGTTCCATTCATCATTACACGCCATAAAGACATGGAAATCAGCTTTTTATAGCCTGGCATTATGACAGCTATTTACTCATGAATTTAAAAGCAGTATAAATATTTTTATTTTAACACATGAAATGTAACCATCAGTTGTGAAGCATTCTTTACCATTTAAATGCATTTCTTTAGCAGATGCTAATTCATGCATTATACTAGAAACTAATAACTATTTCACAGCAGGGTATGAGTAGCTCTTCATTCATTTTTTATTAAATAGTTGTATCTATTACACGTGTGAAAGATTGATTTAGCTGTTTATATGAGGCTTTTAAGCCAGAATAGCATTCCACTCAGCAGATGATACTGAAAAGCACTAGCTTAATTCAATAATTACTTAACTTTCTCACGTTTCAATTCCAAGCTCAAAATATTATCTTTAATTAAAAATACAATAGGAAATTGCTTAGTTATCTAGTTCTTTAACAGTGTACTTCTTAGTATAAGGCACTTAAAACTAATTTAATCACTGTCTGTAGCCTTTGCACTAAATGGTACTTAAAAATGAGCTGGTTAACTCGTGTCCCTTAGCTGATTTGCTTTATATACCTATAAGAAAAAAAAAAACCTCCTAATTGTATTTCTGATCAGTGATAGAATATCTTGACTGCAGCAACCTGGTCATTTATCTTTTTCCCCTGCATTTCAGTACGCATGTCTTTCAACAGTAGCCTCAGAAATGCCTTCTGGTCTAGCAGACTCAATTCTGTCATTTCTAGCATCATTTGTGTTTACATTATTTACAATGATTTTACATTGTCTTTTGTACCTTATTGCCCTCCCTAAGTGACTGTGGAATCAAACTCACCCATTAAAACATCTTTGGTTCAGCTCCTTTCTGAATAATACTTTTCATTTAGTCTCTTTTCAGAGTATAATTTTTAGACCTTGACATTTATTAGACAAATAGTAACAAAACTGTGAGGCTTCCAGTGTGATTTCTTTTTGATACCTAACTTTTTAATTTAAATCTTAATTTGGAATCATGAGAAAGTGAAATATATTTTTTACTCTAATACTAAGTCAATACTAGCTCAGAGGACTATTTTACCTGAGTTAGAGAACAGATATTTTATCATTAAAATTAATCTGTGGCAGGGAATATATCTAACGCTGCTTAAAAATAATTCATTTCAGCGCACAGAACACACAACTTCCCATTTCCACAAATCACAATGAGAAATCTACTTTTTTCTTTTTCTAGACATCTTAAAATAATTTTGTCTCTCTGTAGTCCTTCTCTGTATACTGGTCTTGCTTGGTTGATGCTAATAGGTACCTAGAAATGAGGTTGTTAACACATCCCCTAAAACGTTTGTTTGACATCTATGGAAAGATTCTTCCTAAGACACATCAAGACAGCTCTCAGAAGTAATTGAGCTGAAGGATATTGGAAGAAAAACATTTAAATGCAACAGTTTGATTACATTGCAACATGTTGACATTATTTATTACAAATATCTACAAAATCACTACACTTTCACTAATTTAGTGAATTTGAAAACTAATTTCCAATTTAGTTGAGTAAGTCTTTCTTAGTAGAAAACCAGGTTTAATCAGTATTTCCCAGAAAAGAATTGTAAATATTGCAAAACTTGCTGAACCTAGTCTGGGTGCTAATCAAAATAAAAACTCTCCAAATATTTTATTTTCTAAAAGAACCGTAGAGATATAATCCCATTCCTGGCATTGGGAATGTGCAAGTACTGCAAATTGTGTGGTTTGGTTTATGATTTTGTTTTAAAAAAAAACCCCAAAAATTTAAAAAAAAAAAAAAAAAAAAAAAAGCCGTTTTCTCTTCCATTGATAAGTCACTCCCCTATTATTAAAGCTCTTCAAATGAGTTTGTCTCACGAGGCCAACTGGTACATCCCATCCCACAGCAGGGAGTGCTGACTGGCAGTGCCTCAATACCAGCGAGCAGTAGCTCAGGAAAACCATGGTTGCTGCCAATCATGCATTCATCATGTTGCTCAATTACCTGAAATGTTTCTTGGCAGGCTGGCAATGACACCCACTGACGACAGTGGATGTGGGGAGCTGCACCCACCATCACCTAGAAGATGGGTGGAAGATACTCATGCCCCAGAGCTTAAGCTCATCTTTCTCTTCCTAACAGCAAGCTGGTGGCTAGTCATTGTACCATTTTGCCAAAGACTTTTCAATGTTTTTCAAACTGTCCCCTCTAGGCATGGAATGAGAGGCCTATGGTGGCAGATTTTACAGTCACCTGCAGAACTTCCTCTCACTGATGCTGTCTCAATGAAGAGCTAAACCACCCATAGACGCATCCACAGTAGTTGTTGTCTTGCTTTATGTCCCTCATGGTCCAGCAACACGGCATTCCATTTCCAGAGCTCTCGGTCCCGCACACCCAAAGGTTAAGACCCTTCCCTTCCTTGTTGCATGCCATAATTCTGATCGACTCGAGGAACTGAGGTTTCTACAGCGCAGTTCTGTGGCACTGCCATGACAGCCTCCAGCACAGATGTGTGCCAGGGCACACGCTGTACTATCCAAGCCTGGGTAGCTGCTGGAATGGTCCCTCAAGGGGCTGTCAGACTGAAGAAAACTGGAATAGTTCTCATCTTTCACAGACACCAACCCGGCTCCTGCTTTAGGAATGGGAAGGCTGTAAAGGTATCATTTGATCATCTGCATTCCCCACTTTTCTCTGCCAACTTCCATTCTGGTTTGCCTTTTCCTGCAGGTTTTAGAAACAACTACAATATTCAATTGATTTTCTATTAAAGGGCATTGTATTCTCAGAGTTAAATTTCTATTATAATTAAGTTTTATTTTGCTTTGGTCTGGGGACATGACAGCAGCTAACCCAATTCACTTTTATAGATCATATTAGATGAATCACAGCTGAAGATGGTAAGTTTCCTAGGTCGTTCAAGGTGAAATAGAATTTCAGACATAATACCTTCTTACAGAAGCAACAATACTTAGATGACTATAGAACAAATATTTGCAATAAATTCTAACAAATTGCACAGCAGTAGTGAAAACAGAGACACTGTTCTTCCAGATTTTGTGCTTCATGTGTCATATCAAGTATGAAGCCTTGCCCTGACATGTACAAAGCATTGTATAACAGTACGAAATCCGAGCGCTGATGAAACTCCGATTACCACCCACTGAAATGCCCAATTCCTCCCATGCCTTTTTGCATATTGCCCCCCCCCCAGTTGGCTGAGCCACCTAGCTATACTTCTAAAGTGTCTGTCAGTTTTTGTGTCTCTTGTAGAGGGTAAGAATTTTTATTATTTCTCCTCTTTTTTTCTTATTCCTGAAGAATAGCATATTCGCTAGTTAAAAAAAAAAAGTTTGAGATAGACTGTCAGATAACGAACACTGATTAATGAAATGACTTCAACATAGGTGTTTTAAAATTTTTCAAGTTTACGCTATACATTTTCAAAAAAATCTGGAGTAGATCAACTAGCTAAGTTATTTTGTACTGATGGTACTACAAAAACTCATTTTACAGACATAAAACCACAGTTTCACAATGTAATGAAAATGAAAAAAAATAATTAAAGGTTGGCCAGAAATATCAACAACATATGCTTTTTTATGAAGAGCATACTGCAGGAACCATCTCATCTCCATGATTTACTCATCCTTGTTAGCACATCTATATGTCTACTTGTCCTGTAACTTAACATTGAAGGCCACATTAAAAAGATGTAATACATCATTCACTGAACAAAGCAGAAATTATCCATATAAAAAGTTTATTATTAAAAAGACTCTTGAGAGAATGCCAGTATTGATTTGAATTGACTCCAGGTGTTACTCTGCTTATTTTTTGGAAGGTTGTAAGTTAATTCATTGGCACTTCACTTTGACACAAAAAAGATACAATGCAAAACTAAAACCAGAGTAATAAACTTTGACAGAAAGACATTAACAGGAGCAATCAATGACAAAATAAACTGTAGATCTAAGCAATGGCTAACCAAACCTAAGAGGATTTACCTAATTAATCCTGTGTTGCAGAGCTATCCAGATTGCTTTTCTGTCCAATCCATATTGTAACTGTTCATTACTTATTCTTAGCTTTCTAGAAACAAGTGACAGATCAAGTAACAAGCTAAACAGTATTACCTATTTTTGAACTGGTTTACTGTACTACCATGTAAGCAGTTGGCTAATACACTGCAAAAACAGTTCCAGAACTCCAAGCTGTTTGGAATTAGTTTCTTCTTTAAATCACAAACCAAACAGTAGCAGTAAACATTAATTATTTGGAGAGCAGCATTTGCCTTTAGAAGGGAACCTCTTTTTTAAAAGAAATTGTGAAAAAAGAACTTTATGTCTGTATACTTCATGTTAGCCTGTAAGTTTTCTTTGATAAACTCAAAGCCAAACAAGAAGCATATTGTCAAAGAAACCCAAATGGTTACAGCTTAAAGGCTGCTCTAATTGATAAATTTAAAATATCTGATAAAGAAGCTTCAGAATGTGGCAGGTGTGTGTCATGTATAGTTTTACTGTCTAAGTAAAGCAAACATATGAAGAGATTAAAAAAATAGATTAAGTGTTTTATAAGCTACTGCTAGCCTACACTAGCCAGCTGAAGGCTTTAAATAATTTAATCCCTTCAGCAACTGCCAGTCCCAACTGCAATACTGAAACAAGGTCTGAATTCAGTTTGAAACCTAACAGGTGCAGTCTAATACTGCTTCCTTAATTCAGCTACTGATCTATGTTTATGCTTGTAGAGGACAGCATATTCTTAAATTCACCATGGCATTAATTAAATTAGTCTAAGTGCCTCTTGTTTTATCCCATCTTCTACTATCAAATTTACCTCAGACAGTACTCCATTTCTTTCCCCTCCCCTCTAGAAATGCTCTTCGTGCCAGATGGAAGACAAAGAGTTCTCAAAAAGCTTTTAGCATAGATTTTTCTTTATATATAATGTACGTAAAAATACAAAATAAACCAGGGAAACTGAACAACATAAAACACATTATAATAATTATAAAACATGTAACACTGATTTTATTAGCTTGAACTTTAATATTTGTAAGTGGAAGGAGGTATATAAAGTTAATGGCAAGTAAAACCTCTAATGGCATATCACCACTTGTACTCGGTCTTTTCTTTGGATAATCGAGGCAATTTAAGTTGCACGTGATACAAATAAGCTATTTCTCATTTTTATATGCTAGTAATTTTTACCAACATTTGCTACTAGCACAAACTAAGGCGTATTACCAAAAGTAATAATTCACCAGAAAAAAGGTCAAAGTAAAAAAGCAGCACTACTATGAAGCTTCTATGAATGGTAACAGGGATGGGGTTTTTCCCTTCTCTTTCAAGTCAGGGACGGTTTTTCAAAGCACAGGAAATGCTGCTTAGTATCCTACTTCCCACAGAAATTTAAAGGCTAACCTACATTTTTCTCCAATCTCAGGACAAGAGAAGAGGAAACTTCCCACCACCTTACTACTTTCACTCTGCCAACAGACATGGAAGATGAGACAACTCAAGGCACAACTTCCTTTCCCTTTCTTGCAGCCTGGGGCATGCTCATACTTGGGACGCATATGGAGAGTTTTCTCTCTCACGCAATTAAGCATTATGTTTGGCATATGCAAATGAGAAGATAACATTACCTTTTAATGCAACCGTAATTCAAAATTTTTGCATATTAAAGTAGTAAGGCACTGGACTAATAAAGCCAGGTCACATAGCAGATCATAATTCAATGTTATTTGATGAATCAGTCCTATAATATGCCATACAAGTGACATGCAGGCTTATGAAAATGAAAACAGATTAAAGGTACACTAGAACAAAATATTTTCTTAAATCCCAAGCTGCTCAAGATATTAATACCTAGCTAAAAAAATGTAAATATTATTATTCATAAAAAATGTCATGGGACTACAATGAAAAGTGAACTCTGGTGCACCAGCACAGATTTGAATTTCTAATAATTCTGTCAGCACGTGGACAAACAATACCCTTAAGTATATTAGAATTATCTTTGAAGTCAGATATAACACAATTATTTCCACAATTCATATATAAGGAATGCAACTTTTAAATATTAACCCACAGCTATTCTTTTGACTATGTGAAGTAATACAGGCACCATCCATTCTCTATTTTAAAACTGAATGTGTTCAATTGAACATTTTTGTTTCATAATTCATCTTAATGTTGATGTGATACAGTTTTATTAACTTTCACAGTGTGTTCTCCGATCACACTTGTACTTCAAAGCACTAAATGAATGAATTTGTGGAGCACAGAGCAACATAAAGTAAATTCAGAGCTAGTGATATGGCTCTACCACTTAGTTTACAAAAACATGAAATTTAAAGTTCATGTTCAAAACCATCTATTCCAGTATTATGACTTTGGAAAGAAGGAACAGTCATGAGGGGAGAAAATTTACAAAAGATATTATAGGAAGGCTCAGTTGGTGATAATATCTGTATTTTCTTAACAAAGCCTAGTTTTAATTCAGAAATCCCTATATACCAAATAACTTACAATATTTAGGGTATATAATTTCATTCCTGTAAAAATGTATTTACAAGAACAATTTTTAGTCCCCTGAATAATTCCCCGTGTAATCTTCTGGGATTAAGAGTTTGCAGAATCAGACCTTTGTTAAGTATTTATTAAACATGATGCTAAAAAACACCCCCCAACCAAACCAACCAAAAAATCATGGCATTGCAGTGGTAAAATACTATACTACTGCATAGAATTTTTGGGAAAAAGTAGTGCTTTTATGAAGACACTCACTCCCAGAGATAGCCAGTATCATGTGTGTGAAAGCTACCATGATACCAACCTAGAAACTAAAGCAGTCAGACATCCAAAAATATCTCAAAATAATCATAAATAGTGGGTTAGTTTAAATTGCAGTCTTTGTTTTTAAAGGTCACTTCTTTGTTCTCTTTTCTAAAATAGTTGCTCAAAGAAACCAAATTAAACTAAACTTATATTTTTCAAGAATAGCAAGATTTAGAAAAAAAAAACATAGCTGCTGTGAAGCTTAGAAGACTTGCCACTTGATCAGGTGGTGTTGCAGCCTTTCCCTTCTATGTCTTGTAGAGATTTAAATGGGGGATAAGGTCATCTTGGTCCTCTTGTCCATCTCCTTTCTGGCAACATTTGTCCCCAGGTGTACACACATAGCAGGAGAAATTAATACACTTTTTCTTTCCTGCTTGTTGTGTGAAGGGTACACGATGCTCATGGTAGCTCTTTTACCACCTGATGCACAAAAAACGGGCAGAGTCTGGCCTCTCATCGAAAGCAGCATTCCAAATCCATTTTTCTTCCTGTTAAGCTTCTTCTGCTTTATTTTGTTCTTAATTGGTCTGCAGAAGAGTACTGATACAAGACAGAAAACAATACTACTTACTAGAGGCAAGCACAATCCTGAAAGAGACAGCCTAACTTTTCCGCAAAGTTCTGCCAATGTACAGTATTATTGACTTGCAATATTTCTGCTACTCAGGTCCTGGGAAAACTCGCAGAGGCTGCCAAGCTATCATGATACTGTGACGGGGACATATATATGCAAAATGGTTCCCATGCATGCTGGTTTGCTGTATTGTGTAATAATGTAAGTATCCTTTTATTGTATCAGGATTATTTAATGAAAGCCATTGTCTTTTCTCATCTGGAATCATTTAGTGGCAATAAGGTACTTGGGCTTTCATCATTCCTTAGATGAGCAACAATTGCTCTATGTTCAGTCTGTACTTGGAAGGCATCACAGCCTGAAAAGAGTCAGAGCAATTTAAGGTTACACTGGTGAGAGCATCCCACCCACTGTTGTGGACCTATTTGGCAGTATTTTAGACTATAAAAATTTCTATCACAGCAGACAAGACTTCTCTAGAGACTCCTGATTTCATGACAGATTTTTGCCACGAACCAAAGGGTGGCTCCAAATTGGCAAATAATGTTTGCCTTTATATAGCATCTTTTTTTCAAAGCTTACAAATAATGTTTCAAACACACACTCGTGTTTTAGTAGGCAGAATTTGGCAGAGAAGCACAGGGTAGAGAAACCCAGCCCTGCCCTGCTTGTGCCAACGTGAATTTGATCACTAGTTCTTTGAACTGAATAGTGAAGTCTCAAGTGTCCACTATACCTCTGTAAAAAGAGTATTTATTATACAGGTTAATTAATAGTCTTGTTTTATGGACACTGGAAATAAGATTAGTAGCTCACTTCCTATTCTGTTTGAGTTCCGTCCTATGCCCAGTCACCTCAGCATGACTGTCTTCATCTAGTCAAGTAAATGATAGGCCTAACATTTGCCACCTGCAGTATCTTTTCCACTCCCTCCAGAGGGGGAAAATGTAATATTAAAAGAATACCTCTTGCACTTGGGAAAGAAAGTGATTAGCATTGTGTTAGTTCTTCGTAAGTGTAAGAATTAATTCCAATGGCAAGCAGCAGTCCCCCTGTTGTCAAGTGACTGTAAGTGATACGTAGTAAGTGATAGACAGAAGGTTAAGTAGTGGTCTACATCGAGGACTGCATTACTGCAACGAAAGGTATTACTACACCAAAGATTAACCTAAGCTGTGCAACTTTGCATGTTGGTGTGGCTCTGGATCCTGTAACTCCTAGTCACCATTAATAGATGTATGATGCAGTACACCCAGGATGTGTATTTGCTCATTAGCTTTTCTTCGGGAATGAAGTATCATTGATTACATGAGCTAACCCTCCCCACAAAAACCTTTAGTTTCCTCTCACTGTGACACAGCTCACCAGATTATTACCACATATATAATTTTCAGCAGCTGACTAGTGTAGCACCCACTCTATATGGACACGTGTGACCACTCAATCTCTCCTGAGACCCATCCTATAGTGTCCACATGGCTTTTGTGAGTGCTCTTCTCTCAGTCCAGCCAAGCCCACCTACCACACAGCAAGCAGCAAAGCTCTGCTAAGAGAACAGCACTGACAGAGGACTTTGCAAGTGACCAAGACTTCGTTCAGCAAAGTGTGGCAGAGTAAGGAAAACTTCAAATACTTAAAATGTAATGACATAAGTATCCTTACTATTATTAGTACTTAGGACTATTATTTTGTTCCCCCTCCCCCCCTTTTTCCCTCAAGCTCATTTTCTAATTTCTCCTCTTCAGCATTTGTACTCAATTCTATTTCAAGTTGTGTATGTAGAGTTTTAATTATCTTCTATTTTGGGGCTTTAAAAGATTCTGAATCATCCCACCTTCTGGGAGATTAGTAAATCCAGTGATTACCAACAAAAACGCTGCTGAATGCCAATTATCCATGTTAATTATTCAATTAAAAAATATGCTGGAGCCATCAGCAGGACACTTCCATTTCATGGTTGAATAGAAGAAAAAAAAATATTTCAAAATTGCTCTAAAGCAATTATTTTTAAAACTTGTTTTTCAGAGCTAATCTTTCTCCTGTACCTATATGCTGGTACATTAAAACCTTTGCATGGAGGTCAATGGATGTAGCAACCCATCGAGAAATCATTCAGTAGATAGAGGCTTGTCTTGAACACCTCACTAAGATGAAGCCCTCCTTCACACCCATTTTTTTTTCTCCTTTCTGCATGTGTTTTGAGTAGAACACATTTTGTTTCTGCCTAACCTTTTTCGACACAAGGATGCTGCCACATGTGTTAGTATCCTGAGACTCTTGTGGTTTCAGTATTATAAACATACATTTATGATCATGAAGATAATTTTTAGCCTAATCAAGCTTAGGACTATCAGTAATTCAGAGTCCTTAGAGTGATTTCTCCCTTTTCTAGTGCTTCAACCTTTATTTTATTCCATTTTTAAATCTTGATTTTGCATTCAGTGTGCCTATATGCCATCTTATTGTCTGGCTACAGTTTGAAATGAGTTGACTGACTAAGCTGGCAAGGAAACCCAGCAGCAAGTGGAAGAGTAGCCTGAGATGGAGCCTAACAGGTATTTACAGCACAGCCAATGCACTCACTGAAATATGCTTCTCCCAGGTCTTTCAAGCTGGTCTTAAATTCATATATGCCTTCATACTTTATCACCATGACAAATTAAGCTACTCCAAAACTCTTCCAAATCCTACTACCAAAAACCTGGGTGCATTTCAAAGGAACCTTTCACTTTTGGGATCCATTTGTGGCACCTGTGGAACAAGTGTTAGGTAACATACCTGTAGTTTGCCAGAACAAGTAATTTTGAAATTAGCTAACACAACAAGCACCACTACAGGAAGATCTCACATTACCTGTCTGAGGTTGCCATTAACAGAACATTTAGCCACTATAAATAAAGATGCTCTAGAACACACAATTTGAGCAGATCCTGGAGTTATACCTGTATTAGGCAACAGCTTGTGAGGCTTGCCTGCCTTTTATACTTTCAGAAGTATTTTCAAAAGGACTTTCAAATGGAAGACACCATAGAACAGTTAGCTACACGTACCCTGCTTCAAGGAACGATAGGAGCAAATACTCTTTTTTTTTCCAGGAGATGGCATATGCAGGAAGCCTGTCAGTGCCTTTTAATTCAAGTTATGGTCTCTGTCCATCCTACCAGCAAGAGCAACATGGATGTTAACATACCAAATGTGCTCTGGGGAACAGAGCAGATAAGTGGTAGGCAGCTGTGCATGATGCAAATGAATGGGTCAGGGATTACCATTAAAGGGGCCTGTCATACATATCTGTATACATATTTTTATACATACATATATAAACATACACACATGCTTTAAAATATGAAACGAGGATGAATATATAAGCTTCAGACTTTCTATTTTCAGGTGCATTAACATCTGCTGTACAGACATAAAAAGCCAAAAAGGTTAGACAAAAAACTATATGCAACTTATGACTTAATATGAGAGAACTGTGTCTGCTGCCTCTCTCTAGGGACTGTTCTTTCATTTGGGACTAACTGAAAAGGTTTCTGCTTCCTATCTATTTCTAGCCAAATGTAAAAGCTGTGACTTCAGTAGACCACTTCAACTATCACAACCACTCTCATTTAGAACACAGTTGTACCCTTCATTGGGTCGCTCCACACCTTCATGCAGCTAGCACGGACAAAACAGTAGTGCTCCATGGAGAAATTTCTCCTTCTAAAATAGAGAAATTACTCTTCCCAGTTCAACCTGGGAATGATTCTGCTCAACCTTCAGTATCAGACTTGACAGGCGAGAAGACTGCCATTTGGTAAAGCGACTCACCCATCAGCTTCATGCAGGCTCAGGTCAGCTGATGAGCAGCATTTCTATTCTCTCCTACCCAAAGCAGGGCACAGAAAAGTAACATAAAATCCAAATATTTAAAAAAAACATTAAGCATTCTTTTTACATTACTATATCCATCCCCATTTGCTTTTCTCAGTTGCTTAACTTAAAAAAAAAGGCAATTTTCAATCTAGAGCCAATGTGTATGTGTATATAGACGCCTGACACACCCCAGTGACTTGTTTTTATGGGAGTTGCACAGTAGTCCTTGTGTTGCCTCAGTAACAACTCCTACACTAGGATACTTGAGGAAACCAGGGCACAATTTAGTAAGTACCATGGCACGTACTCTGTAGTCCTAAAGCTACTTCAGTAGTGTCTGGGAGGAGGCTGTTTACTTCTTACCTTGACATTTACACAAAGAGAATATGAAGTAGACTGTCACCCATGACACACGTGCAAATCCCAGTGCTGTGCAGAGCGATGTGACACAGTTACTGGCACAAATTATACCACAGAAATGACCACAGCATGTGTACTGCATTGAGTGTTTTTTCCTAAATATCTTCTACTTTTTTTTTTTAACCCTGTCTGAATACAATTTATTAAATCAAATGTTCTGTAAGGAAGAAAAGACAGAAAAAATTAAATAAGGAAAAAAAGTAAAAGAAAAAAGTAAAGAAAGTCTTATGAGCCTTTAGAGAGAATAGGGAAGATCCTGCAAGGAAAAATCCCAGCTCTGTATCCACTAGACTAGTGAAGTTTTACATTTCCCAAACTCCATTCTGATTTCATATGCTGACTTGCTACTGGAGCTAGCCTATAGTAAAGAACTGGTGAGCTGCAAGCATACCATCAGTGGCAAAGACAGCCATGAGAAACACAGGAGCGATGCTTTATCAATAGCAGAGATGGATGTGACAGGATGCTCAAAAGCTGGTAGGGAAAGTTTAAGAAGCAAGTAAACAAAAGCTAATATGTCTTCTGCTGGTTTTACCTTTTTTGCTCTTTGTAATCGGAGCCTTGTGTATAAAAGATGTTTACTTCTCCCCCTACTCAGACAGCCTAGAGGTGCCATACCAGTCTGGACTGGATGCCTTTTTTTTTTTTTTTTTTAATTACACCGTTTTGCTTTTCTGGTCAGGAAACAGGCAGAGGATGCAGGCCAGAGAGCCAATTCAACAATGGTTTTGTGATTTTTTTCAAAGATAGCCAGTTCCTAAAAGGATTTCAAGGGTCAATAGGTGTCAAAAATACAATTTGCTCTGGAACTACAGCACCTCTTCACATTTTTATCATAATTGCTGGGGACAAGAAGACATTATTCTTGCAATTAGGGGACAAATGCAGCAGTCTACAGGATCTGACAGATTTGATGTGCAGAAAACAGCATTGCACTCAGAACAACATGGCTACCTCAAATATACTATAACCCCGTTTTGCAGACAAAGCTCTGCAAATTACAAGTGATTCTTTTAAAGCAGTCCAAACTCTCCAGATGGCATGTTTGGACTTTTTTTTCCTTTAGTAATGGTGACCCCAGGTCTGGCTGTTGTTTATTTTTACAGTATTTTTCAAATTACGCTCCAATTTTAAGCATTCATTACTCTTTAGAGATGGACTTGACTCCAAATTTCAGTGCTGGTTCAAAAGTGCCAGAAGGTTTCCAGGAGAGAATCCCTTCCTTACAGAGAGACAGGCTTTGACACATTGAGGATTTTAGCTTTGCATCTTACATTTTTTTATTTACAAAATTGGATAAAGAGAAAGCAAAGCTATTACTCGTTCCTTACTCTATTCTCCCTCAGGCTCTTGGTATCTGCTTTAGCCTGTGGCAGGTTTAATTCTTACACATTTTGACACTGAATTCTAAACATTATTTCAGGCCAATTTTTCAGTATGTGCCATTTTTAAATAGAACAACTGCATTAGTCCCTAAAAAGAACTACGCAGAAGGCCAGCTAATGAGATCTCCTCTTTACCCCTAGTGAAAAATCTGGACAAATCCTATAAAGGATACTCTATAGTTATTTACAAGTAGCAATCACAGAAAAGTAACCCAAACCTTTCTCTGAATTCTATCATTTTACAAGTGCCTGAAGTATTCCCTTATCTTTTTATTCTCAGAATATAATGTGAAAATGTATTTACCCAAAATCTTTCTAAAATACAAAAGAAATTACTTTAATTGAATCCTACACATTCAGATAATCATTAGGAATAATAGTTTTTCTGAATTCACAAAAATAAAAGGTAAAATAGTTTCTCTCAAAATAGTTGCTTGTGTTTCATTCCTATTTCTTACATTATTGTAATTCCTCAGTCATTTGTTGTTCACTGTCATGCAGCTGTTTTACTGAAATAGATGGCAATGCTATCAGAAAGTTCTGTCAGATGGCTCTGAGACAACATGCTATATCACCTTAGATGTACCTAAGATACCCCACATTTGGTAACAGTTCAGTTTGTTTTCTAGAACCCTATGTCAAGTAAACAAAATATGAGAAAAATGTCTAAGTGATGCCTGGAGTATACAGAAACACCACTATCAGCCCAAATAGCTCCTAAGGCTAAAATGCATTTTAATATTATGAAATATTTTAAACGGGGAGGGGGGGGACGGGAATCTGTATTGCCAGATCCAGGACTGAAATTGCCTTTTCACCCAGTCACTTTATATCTGGGTTTTATAAATGCCTTTGTTTATGTTGTTACCAATCATGTGCTATATAGGTCTTCTTTTTTAATGAGTTAAATACAGAAATCAGAATGAATTAAATACAGCTGGGAAAGAAAAACTGCAGTTGTTTCCTCAATATTATATATGCATGTAGATATACTTACAGGCATTTTTAAAAACTGTATAGACATTTAAAACATATTTAATCTAATTAGTTAGCACTCTCGGATAGCAGTGCTTCTGTTTGAGTACTAGTGACAGATGCTCTAACTTTTAAGTACAAAGGAGAGGGATAAAACAAGCCCGAACAGTTTTTAATCCATAGTATTCTTCTAAGGGCTTTGAAAAGATGAGTAAACATGGTTTCAAAATTTATCAAGATTGTTAAGGGTCATTTACCACTATACTTAAAACAGTGGCATTTTTCTTCATTACCTCTTGGTATTAGCTTACATTTCTTACAGCATTCTCACTTTTCTGGTGCATATAGCAGTGTTTTCCCCTACAGACTTGAATATGTTTGGAAAAGAAAATATATGTAATGATTTGGTAAATAGCTTAGGCATAGTTCTTTAACGCTGCTAACTAGTACAGAGAGCTAGCTTCTGCAAGAAAAATGCAAAAAAAATTATGAATTTATAAACATTTGAAACATCAAAGCAAACCTGAAAAGGAGAGTAGCAAAAGGAAGGAATAGGATTCATTACGAAAACCAGCAGATAATTGTAACAAAAGCATATTATAAAAATGAGTCATACAGCAAAGGAAGAAACAAAAAGCAAAGTGGGAAGATAAAGATACCACTGAAAAAAGCGCATTGAGCTAGATAACATACACAATGAATTAAGTCTTTTAATTACCCCAAAGGAACCAGCAAAACCTGCTGTCTTTCAGCTTTTTCTAAACACAATTACATCCTTCGATGAGCAAATAACTTACGAGACACTATTACGTGCCATCCTTCAGTCTATCACACAGGCACACTGTCATCAGTTAGCTTATCATACTCCCTAAGCATTTGTCTTCAGTACGCGAACCAAGAATTAAGTTATCCCATGCTTTTCAACAAGACTTGCATATCCCTCCATAATACCATGCCATTGTTGATAGTTTCCATGCTGCTCCATCTCCCCAGCATGTAGACAAATAGAGCTGCCTGGCTCTGTATTCTGAGACATACAGGACCACAGTATGCTACATTACTTCTTGATTGCATCCGAAAGAAATTAAGGGTGCTTCTCCATTCATCTTGGGGATCACAGAGTAAAGGAGGCCCCTGAAATTAATTTCTTACTAGTAACAAAGTTAATGTAGGGGTGGTCTGTTACACAACAGAGAAATGGATTCTGTTCTCCATAATTACTGGGAGAGAGACCTGTTGCTCTTTAGGCATGCAACATTTCTGCAAGGAGATAGCAACGGCAGTTTCAGGAGCTGCTTTAGAGCTAAAGTCCACAAAAGCATTAGCAACAACTTTGTCAGACTGTGTTGACGCAGATCCATGGACTGAACTGGTTCTGTTCTGACAGACCAGCAATTCTTACATAGGCTATGTTTCACTCAGGAACACTAACACATACTGCTGAAAGCACATTTTGATATTTAACCCACAGTAGGTCCAGAGCTTTTTTGTATGCATACAGCTTTGTGAGAAAGTCCCCCGGTACTCTTAGCATCCAAACAATAGCCCAAAGGCATGTTTCTACCATTCTGTAAAACAATTACTGCTAAATTGTTTCAGATCTGCTGGCAATATATTTGTAACTGGGAAAGCTACAGTTGCAATGGATGCTTGGATTTACAAAGTAATTAACGCTGACAATATTCCCAAACCTACTGTCGTGTCTGAGTAGAGAGCATTCCCAAAATGTGCTGGGATGCATACATCCTTCTGTGCTCATAATTTCTAAGGAATTACAGAAATAAAATGAAAAGCTGTGGGATTCATTCACTTTCAATCAAATTTGCATTGAAATTCTGTTTTTCATACAGTGGAATAGATGCATACTTCTGATACACAGCAGCTCTTGTTCTGTTGCTTCAAGGAACAAAACCAGGACAAATTACAGCAAGAAGAGTGGCAACAGAAATACTGAATGATGAGAAATATCAGGCAGATCATTTCTGGTCAAGCAGCAAACAAATATGACAAAAAACCATGGCACACTCGTGTGTTAAATCATTGCAGGATCGTTACATTTTGGGTAATTTTACATACATACACATACAGTAATATATGATAAGAACTGCTTCATGGCCTGTCTTGTAGTTCACTGTTGAGGGTTTTAACTGCTTCACTGTATAGCAATAGCAACTCACAAACAGTATGTGATAATGTGCACCATAATCAGGGAGGAATTTTCCACAGGAAAATTCCCCAGACAGTCTTTGTAAAGTTACTACTTGGAACAAGACCTAATATATAAGCATGACATTCCCTTTTCTGCCTCATTGCCCTCTGTGTGCTAATAAAATGAAATGACTGTTCCAGAGTAAATACTCATCTGTGTATTGTTGTTTAAAAACTGTCAAAATAACACAAGGAAAAAATAACAAATGCATGAATGTAACATGAAAATAATCGTAATGTAAGATTTAAGTACAATTAATATGTAATTAGAGCTGCCTGGAAGAGGCAATACTTTTTGGACTGCGGATCTGAAGGATATTTTTTCTTATATTTAGGCTGAGACATTTCCTTTAACAGAGATTTCAAAGTGCAGTGTTATGCTATTTCAGAAATACAAAACACAAAGCAAATTCTACTATAGCATGTGGTGGTTGAACTGAAATATCATGACTGAGGTTCAAATGCAGTAACTTCACGGCTAACTACAAGCTTAGCTACTAAGAGAACGTAAAAGCACCTCTTTAGCTTTGTGTCCCTATCATTTACTAAAAAATAACACTAACACTTGAAATCACTGTTTTTACTAGAGAACACAGCTCTTAACACAAAACACAGCTTCTAATGGAAAAGAACCCTGGCATTGTCAGTTAACATTAAGTGCAAATTTAACTGTCTGCTTGTCTGATCTGATCACCATGGTACCCAGATGCTTTATAGATAAATATGAAAACATAATCCTTAATTCAAAGAGCACGCAATCTGCCAAGGTAAATTTACACGGGCATAAACTCAAAGGGAGCTGCTATTTCAAGTGAAGCGTGCAGGTCTAAGTCTAGAGTAGGTAACATCACCAGTGTAGGAGATTTGCACAGAAGTCAGAAACATTAGTTATTTCTTCAAAATGAACTTCGATAACCATCAATTCTGACAATAGCTGCATTAGAGACAGAAGTGTAGCTTAAGGTGGGACACACAGGAGAGTCACAGTAGGTTTTGAAGGTGAACTGAGGCAAGGAACATTTTGTGGATCAAGCTGTACACTATGAATGGGGAAGGAGGGGGTGATTGCTACTCCAGCACCAGGAGGGTACCGGCATTTCCAAGATTTGTAAGTCAAGCCTGGCTAAAATAAGGAGACTAAAGCAACCCTAATCTTTGGTTCCTTTCACATTGCCTCTAGGTTTCTGAAAGTTTGCGATGTACTTGGACCACATAAACAAGCTTTGTTTCGTAATAGAAGGAAACTAACTTAGAAGAAAGAAAGATTGATTGATCCTTATGTAAACCCTTGTTTCCTGGAGCTGGGCTTTCAAGTAAAACATCAAATACTAGAGTCACATAGCAACCTCCCCACCCCCATTACAGGTGGACTAGTTGGCGAGTTCCACCTTTCCTGTTTCTCTAGGCTGCACAAACACAGCACTTGAATAGGTAGGATTTATGTCAGCAGGGTGAACTTCCTAGTTTGTGGACAACTTGTATTTAAGAAAACAAGAGTTCTACCCAAAACAGCCTGAGGTGGAAACCTGTGATGTTCTGTGTTTATGTATTCCAATGTATTATGAAAATGAATAGCATCTAATGCCTTATAAACTTACTTTTACACCCTCATCTTATGATGATTGGATTATTCAGCTAAGTAGAAGGCATATTGATACTACGCTTTGATAGTCAATTTTTACTTGCTGTTAATCACTAACATTTTTGGAAGCACTCTAGTATTACATCAGATAATCACAATTAACACTAAATTTTGTATCACTGATCCCAAGTGAGAAATAACTGCAATCAACACTATGTTTTTAAAAGGCTTTGTCTATGTATCTAGAACCAGAGTAAGCGTATACTAGAAAACAACTGAGGCTGAATACTGGTATGCAAAAGCATGCAACACCAATTACAAATAAGTATGTTCTGCCCCACCTCACTTTGTTCTCCTTTTTATTTGTCGGATGATGACTGCTATGCTAAATACTGGCAAGTTGCCGCTTTGATTCCCAATCATCCTTTGATGCCTCTATTTTCCTTCCATATGCTTCTACTTTCTGTCCTTATTATTACCTTTGAGTATTAATACCCTTAAAACCAGGATGTGTGTGACTTTTTCCTAAAATAAGGTAAAGTTAAACTACTTTAAAAATGATTCATTGTTGCAAGCTGTGATTCACAGTAGGATTCACAGAAAGCCACTTCTGACGTCAAATAGCAATGTGGCAGGAAAAAGTCCTGAAATCTAGACATAAAAAGGCCCGAAGTTACTGCCATGCTATTTTCTCTGTTGGGTGGCTGCCAGGTACGTGCTCCTTGTCCCCTCGCTCTGCTTTCAGCCGAGCCGGAACGGCGTTTGTCTGCCACCTCCCGGGTGAGTCACGGTGCTGGGGACACAAGCCAACAAGGGCAAGCCATAAGAAGAGATCTAGCCACGCTAGTGGTCATTAAACACATTTTAGCTACTTCAAAAGTACTCAGATTACAAAGTCAAACACTCAAAAATTTGAGAACATTGCAATTAGTGAACTGTGCTGCTGTATCTGTATACATTACTTCATCTTTATCCCCCTAGCTGCAAGCCTTGTTTTGGACTCCACTTTAATCCAGTACACACACAAATAGCATTATTCAGTTGGATTTTTTGTTGGCTTGGTTTGTTTGTGCGGGAATTTTTATTTGGTTTGGGTTTTTTTTTTTACTAAACTTTGTTCTGCAGTTTGAGGTTTTTCCTAGATTTCTTCTGTTTTTCTGACTGGAAATTTGTCCTGGAGGAACTGGAAGATGTTACTCTCTCTCCAACTTTCGGACACTTGGACACTGTTGCAGCCTGGCGGTAGGCATGCAGGAACGCTGTAGAAATGGCTGTTGGACGTGTGAGACTGTGCACATACTGGAGAACTGATCTCCACACATACTATACACCCAAAGCATCCAAGACATGTTGGACTCACTGTATGTAGACTATACACGGTACATCCATAAATACCTGTCCACAAATCTGAAGAAAAAACCCAATGTAACACTGCCTCTGGGGATATCCAGCTGTTGGCTTAAACAACTTTTAGCACTGTTTTCGCTGCTTAATGTTTCTTCATTAAAATACAGTTTTAAACAGAGACAGAGAACCAGCTTCAGATTTCATTTCGTTATGGTAAATTTTCCAAAGAATCCACAAGGTAATATAACTACTGACACTGATCCACAACAGCAAGTAGTGTTATAGTAAGAGAACAACTACTTACATTGGGAGAGAACCCTGGAGTAAAAACAGAATAAGATTTCAAAAAAGCTTGTTTAGCCTACATGTGGATTATTTATACTTTTCTTGGAAAGCTGAAAAACTGCTTACAAAAAATAAATGAAGCAATACTGTGTTAAATAGCATTAAATAATAGCCAATTCAAGCACATGAATTGATGTTGAGGAGACTAGAATTCAATTGATAACTTTAACATCTTATTACACTATTAAAATACATCACTGCAACTATGCAGTCCACTACAATTATTATCTAGTATTCACCCTAGTTATTCACTAATCCATTCACCTTTATTCTCTGCTTATATATTAAATTTCTAAATTAGTTTCACTCCTTAAATAAACTAATTTTAAAACCTGACAAATTACTCTCTATTCTCAAAAAAACCCCCCACTTCATTCCATTGCATTACACCCACATCATTTACCACTGCATGTCACCAATTCCCTTCTTTTTAATTTCGTAACAGACTGTGATCATGAAGCCCAATTCACTGGGTAACAGAGGATGCAGAATTTCACCCTTTGCTATTGCTGTCATAACTTAATGTTTCTGTTCCTGTAATCTAGACACCTTTCATGACACATGATCATCTCTGCATTTTCCATATTGTAAATCTCTGCTGGGATGATAATCACCAGCACCTCAGACACCAGTAGCTGGAGGAAGGCACACACAGTTTATGAGTACCATGCCTTTCTTGTGCAGATTGCCTACAATACTCAAATAGGAAAGATAACAACAGAAGGTGTGATTTGGAAGTAAGGCAGAACTACAACAAAATAAGACATCTCCTCCCCAGCTGCTGATGATAAATGAGACCACTACTGGATCTGGCAACATAGAAGGAGCAACAGATCCAATACCAAGGCTGCATCATTTTGACATATTAAGGTCTTCCATATTCCAAACCCCACAGTACATGTGTCACTGACTCAGGCTCACTGCTCCAATCTCCTACTTCAGCACCTGTAAATCCTGTATTTAGAGAAAAGAAAGGCTCTCTGTAGTGCTGTGCTGCAGGTGACATGGTGATCAGAGTAAGAAAATGCCCAGAAAGAAACCTATTTCAGAGAATGTTACTCAGGCAAAATATCTGATGCCACAGCTCCTACCAGTCACATACCCATGCAAATAGTTTCACACACTGACATTCCAGTCAGCTGAAAGGTCCTCATCGGATACCATTTTCAGCTGAGCACTATTGCCTTCTCCCCCTCACCACCCAAGTCCTCTCAGCTGCTTCCTTGACTCTTCACTACAAACTCCAGCAGTACCAGTGCAGAGCCCAAGAAAACAAACTCAGCAAAGCTTGTTAGCTTGGGTTTTGCTTCCTTCCTCATCTTTATCATTGATGCAACCAATTAGTGAGACACACCTCACTCTAAACCAGTGGATGTCAAATGGGGAGCAAAACCAGTTTGGCAGAAAGATTAATTTAATTCTTAATTATGGCCTATGGGAATATAAATTTAGACTACCTTCTTTTCTTAGTTCACAGAATTCCCATGGTGTTGACAATTTAGAAATATAAAAGGACAGATTATGGGTTCTATAGGGGTACTCAGGTACTGCAGAACTCTCAGCTGAGGAGACAACAGGGCCCACCACTCCTCCCAGCTAATAGCAAGACAAGGTCTCTCAGTTTGCAGGTCAACACGTCTCCACCCTGCATATGCTGAAATCCATTTTAGAGGAGGGGTGACACAGCCCACAGCCTCCAGTAATATTATGACAGAGCGGGGAGGACAATTCCCAGCATTCAGGTAGCTTGAGATTCAGCATTAACACATAGAAATGAACAGGGCAGTTCAAATCTAAGAGCTGTAAACACTGTCTCTAGCATTGAGCAGACATGATTATATCTGTGAGTGAATCCTTTTGAAAAAAGGTTTCCGAACAATGTTTTTAGTGGTTCTAGAGTTGCACTAAAAGGGTTGCACAAAACCTGCGATTTCATAACTAATATTAAAAAATAATCTCCTGTGGCAGCTAAAATCACTTGGAAGACGGGTATGTCAGCTGTACTTGATAACCACTGCCCCAACTCTGTGAAAGCAGTTTCCTTTCAAGTTTGCTCCACTTTATGGGTTGACAAGACCTTGGCCTGGCAGCCTTTAAGGTTCGACATCTATTGTTTTAAGAACTCATTGTCTCCCAGTTGTTTTTTCTAATGACACATAACTTTTGTCTATTTTTTCCAAGCAGAAATATTTATACCACTGAACTGTAGGTGTAGTAGTCTTCAATTCGCGTTCAGTTTCAGATGTTTTCAATTTCTGCAACACTCAGAGTTTACTTGTTAACTCATACCTTGCTATTAAGTTTCATCTCAATTACTGAAGTAAGCATGAATCACTATAGTATAGTACATATTAGCAATGTCCTGTTGGTTTGGTATCACAAGCCATCTGAAAATTAAAGTGCAGCCTACCCAAGCAGACAGGCTTGTAATCATGTCTTCACTGCTCCAGTTACCTCAGGCTAGAAGCCTTGAGCTACTCCACTCGAGATGACGCAGTCTCAGAAGGAGGGGAAGGAACAGACACATTCTAAAACAACGTTTGAGCTACACAGAAGGAATTAGCAACTAAGTAGTTGTTGTAAGGTTAGTTGCTGCATCCCCATTACTTGCTCCCATACCATCAACACAAAAGCTCCAAATCAGCCTGTTAAGGGGGTCAACTAACATAAACTTACAACACTACTGAGCTCAAGACAGTATGCTTTTGCACGAGGCCCAAATTTAAGTTACAGGAAGGCAAAAGTTGATTTAAGCTAGCACTGTTATATCTAAACAAGGAAACATTTTCAAAGTTACTTTGAAACATAACCTATCATTTACATACAGGTTTTGTAAGTAGTACTGCCCCTTGTGAGATTCACACTAAAACATAAACACCTTCATTATCACACAGTTGTGAAAAAGTTCACATTTAGCTGCAAAACAAGGCAAACTATTGAGGCTGAAATGGTAAGGTACAACATATCAGTAAGAATTTAAAATTTAATTTTCTTTCTGTACATTGGCACTCCTTTTAATTTTCTCCAACTAACGCATCAGAGTTAAGACCACGTATTAGAGCTGCAGTTCATTCAAGCTATCACAGCAACACTTGACAAAAGGGAATAGCTGCTGGTTGTACTTACAGCAGCTGGCATTTTTCCCCAGGCCTGTTCTCTGCATGGAATTGCAGAAATCAAGAACACCAGTTTAAGAGACAGCACATCATTTTATTATGTAGGGTGAGGGGCTATAGAAGGTAAGAAGCAGAAGTCTTAATGACATTAGGCATCACTTATTTTGCTCTTTACTAACTTGTTCTATTAGACAAGTAAGATGTCATTGGTGCTGTCATCATTCAAAACACCTTTATAATTTTATGAAACTGAAGAAGGCAATCACAGAACCAGAAGCAGCTAAAATTAGAACAGAAATACACCTCAACAAAAAAGCAAAGAACTAAAAATTTCAACCAGGCTACAAAGACAGCTGACATTCTGTAGATGTAGAATAACATACTCATCATCTCATTAGAAGTTTCACCAGCATTGCGCTAAGTGATTACTTATAAGGAATTGGTTCCTAGACGGGAAATGGGAAAACATTACACTGATGAATTGGAAATGCAGTTTTTTAGAAAGAAATTGTAGTTATGTATCAAATATTTTCAGAACAGAGTCACATGGAAGAAGTAGCTTGTGAGAAACAACAAATCAGCCTCATATCACAAAATCACTATTCTCTAAGAAACAGAGATAACTTATCTGTCAAGACAGATTGACAGATGTATTTGCATTTATTTTCTGAAGAATAACAATCAAAATTCTTCAATACTGAGAATAAAAATGTTACTCCACGGATCAGTCAAGTATTTACTACCTGCTCCCTTTTTTGGGGGTCAAACTTCAAAAGAAAAGGTTACATATTATGTTTTTCTTATGTCCTCTTTTCTCACATTACTGTGGTTTAAGAAGGTGACTTTTGGAAGGTGAAGCAGAACCCAAAGAGTGCTAGTGTCATGTTACTTCAAGTATTTCTGCATAAATACGACTGTATGATACAATTTTACAAACACTTACACTGTTGTGAAGGCAGCTAAGTCAGCATTCACCTTGGAATCTGCCAAGCCTCCTTCAATGAATTTGTTTCCTATAGCAGTTTCTCTGCAGTGGCTGATTCAAAGCCCTTCTCTGACGGACAGACTGGCAATTATTTTGTAAATAAAGTGAAGTAGCTTTAGGGGGAGCTGCCTCCTGTGTCCTTGAGGTCTTTTGAGACGAAGACCTCTTAGCCTGTCTTTTGAACTTGCCTCCTCGATCAACAAGAGCTCTTGTGAGGTGGAAGGGATGGGTCTACTACTAGCAGACATTGCTGGCGTTACTTCACCAAGGGCGGAGTGCCGTCTTGCTGCAAAGTAGTGACTGTTCAAGAGCAAACGCTTCGTTAAAGAAATAGCCCATGACGAGCCCGCGGGGCCAGGGCTAGAGGTCCCCAAACCATCCTAGTTTCTGCCCACTGTCCTTCAGAGTTTCAACAATAAGCGATCCGCCAGGAAACGGGGACCAAACGATGGGAGAAAACGCCCACGCTGCGACCCTTACAAGCGCCATGAGTAAAACTACTGCGGCCCCAGGGCCCTACTTGGCCGCCCGTCAGAGAGAGCCCCGGTGCTTCGCCCTGCCCCTACGCGGCGGCAGGCAGGCGGGGCTGGCCCGCGGTAGACAGGCCTGCTCCCCACAACGCCGGGGACAAAT
>NW_010540609.1:0-2579 GCF_000687285.1 Phaethon lepturus | reverse complement strand
ACGGGCAGGGGAAGGACAGGCAGAGGAAGGATGCCACCTGCTGTCCATAAAAACCTCTCCAAGTCCTAAAACGGGACAAAATCCAGATCTGCATGTGCATATTAAAACACAGGACCATGCCCCCACGGTGCTGTCCCCCAGGTGGGAGACCCACCAGCAACTCAGCCCAGGTGGAAAGGGGAAGACCACAGAGGACACTTGGAAAGGGGAGTCCGTCGCCTCCCAAGGGGCCACTGAAAGTCACCCGTGGACAGTGGAGAAAGTGTCCTGTAGGACATTTCTCCAGCCTACTCTGATACTGGGAGCCACCATTAGGAAAACCAAAAAGCCACACGGCACACACACTGCGCTGGCTGAGCTGAGTTACTCTTCTCCTGACCCCCCACCGCTGCGGATAGCTCGTGTGCCTTCCTGGGCCGGGGGGACATCGCACGCAGTGTCATCGTGAGCTAATTTGGTGGCATTAATAAATATCCCATCCAAGTGATGGGTAGGAGATCTGGACCTCTCCTCCGAAGGTTGAGCTAATTAATCTCCTACCTTCCTCCTCTGATGTCAGGCTTTCTCGTAAGGCCATTGTTGGCCCTAATTAAAAGGCTCTTCAAGATGAGTGTCCCCTGAGCACCAGCCATATTTTGACAGTGACAACAATTACAGAAATCTCTTTGGTAGACTAATAATAATAATTACCCAACCGCAAGAAGAAAGGTCCCAGGAGGAGAGGACAGTAGGTGGTGGAGAAATCGGGAGCTGGAGCCCTCGTCTCTTCTGGTGCCTGGTGTTGGGCGAGGGAGAACCATGGCCCATCTTCTCAAGATTTGCTCTTCCCTGCCCATTGACCGTGCACCTGTGAAAAGGGCACATTTAGTCCCCCAAGCACTGAACCGTAGAGATTCCTTAGCCAAGAGCTCCCCAAATACCTCAAAACTGCCCCAGAAATACAGCCTGCCATCGGTCCTCCAAATAAACAGCCCTCAAAAGCTCATCTGACCTCGCAGCATCTTCAGGGAGCTGAGGGCTCTGCTCCAGGTCCACCCGGAGCTGTCAGCACCCTCTCCTTCTTTAGAGCTACCCTCAGTTTTGCTCTTCTCAAGCCATTTTTCCTTCACTGGGCTCAAGGATTTAAAAAAATGAGCCCAGTTCCCAGGAGACACCCCCGCAAAACTATTGTCCTTGGCCTGATGAGTTCCAGATGTTCCTCCAGCTCCTGGGCTGGATGTCCCACGGGGAAAAGCACTGACCCAGATCCGCAGCCACCTGTGGTGCCTCCTGTCAGCACCAAATCAAAGAAATGGTGGTGAACGGCCCCAGTTTCAGATCTGGCCTTGGGGGACAAAACCAGGCTTGGATCAAAAGTGGTGCCTGTCCAGCTGATGAGCTGTAACACAAATTTTACGCTGCAGAAAGCAGCAGCAGGTGCTTGGGTACCCAAACGCCTCCTTTGCATTTCACTTTTCCTTTTTTCTTAATGTTTTCAAACTCAAACCAAAGGTGTTTGAAAGGGCAGAGAAATCATTTCTCCACGCAAGATGTGCTGTGGCAATAAGGGGCCATTTCACCTGCAAGCAGGAAACCGATAGGTCATTCCTTCGGTCCAAGAAGTGGAAAAAAATAGAAAAGATGAGAGAAACAGCAACAACAACAAAAAAAAATCCTCCTCGCTGAAGGCGTAAGCTGAAGAATATGGTAACAACTATATTTTTTGCAACAGCCCCACTTAAAAAATCCTGTAATGATTCATAATGACCCGTCCAACTGAAAAGAGGAGTACCGATGACCTACCCGTCAGCTTTTAGCATCCTGCTAACAAGCTTAAAAGCACTGGTAAGGAGTAGAGTTTAGCCACAACCAGCTTGAAGGAGGAAAATAGGATCTTACTTTTAGGGGAACGGTTGTCTTTGCAGAAGGTAAGTGCCTTTTCCTCCCTTCTTTACTACCAATTTATGAGGGAATTACACCAGAGTAACGAACGTGCTTGGTGATAGGCAACCAAAAGTCTGATTTTCCGCAAATGAAGGGTGGGGGTTGGCATTTTACTCTCCCTGAACTGCCAAGGGGTCCAGCGGAGATGGGAGATGTAAAACTCTAATTGATCAGTCCTTCTGAACGGCGCTTTTCCGAGCCGCGAAGGGTCGGGAGAGCTCTGCAGCAGCCTGGCGATAAGCTCGAGGCAGAAATATTGCTGCTAGATAGAAAGGGGGAGATTCGTGGCAAAGTTTAGAGCTATGGGTCGTACCCCGGGATTACGCAAACCCGCTCCGGCGGCTGTGCGCCTGCACCTAAGCCGCAGCAGACGTGCCGATAGGGAATTGTGAGGACGCGGTTTTCTCATGCGCCCACCAAAACGCTGCCCAAGCCAGCCGGGGAGGTTGTCTCATGCTGGATCTGCCCCGAGCCACGCTGCCGGGGCTGCCGCGCGGGCTGGGGGCAGCGGTCATCGCAGCCCCAGACGTTTCTGTCTTGGCTTCTGCCTTCTCCAGAAAGACAAATGCGGGTCGTCCGGTGGCTGTACCTCTCCGGGCTGGTGTTTGCCGCGCTGATCCCGGCGGGGTGGCAGATGGGCCCCAAGGACTTGGATG
>NW_010540608.1:2030-6473 GCF_000687285.1 Phaethon lepturus | reverse complement strand
CCTTCATCGCTCTCCGCTTTCCTTCCCTCCCCGCTCGCCCGTGTCCCCTTCGCCCGGCGTCTCCGGTGCTCCCCTTCCCCAGCGGGTGCTGGGCCACCTCAAGGTGATGCAACTTCAATTCCCCAAATTCAATTAATGCGCTGACGTGACTTAACAGCCGAACGAGAGAGCCCGTGTTAGCAGGGCTCCGGCGCGCTAGCGTCCTACCGGGGGTCCACCGCGTCGGCGCGGAAGGACCCGGGCCCCCGAAAGCCGCTCGGAGAGCCGGCGATGTTAATTTTCTCTAATGGCACTTAATGATTTTTCAGGAGGCAACTGCTAAATCCTGCTTGCTAATCCCATTAGTGTTGCGGGATAGTAATTAGTGCATTAAAGAGGCAGCTTCGTCGTGTCCCCCCCTTTTCTCTAGCAGAGGCGCGCTGAAGTTTTAGCTGTGTGTCAGCCTGAACGCGGTGGCTGAAAAAAGGGGCTTTTTGGGGCTGTTACCTTATTTTATGGCAGCGTGGGTGCCACGCACATGTATGGTAGGGTAGGTTTTTTTAGTGTCTTAATTCCGCGGAGCCCGAGTCCTCTGTGCTCTCTGCCGGTTTCCTCCTGACCCCAAACACGAAACGGAGCTCATCCCCGAAAAAATAATTTCAAGCCTCCTCTGATCAATCCTTCCAGTTTTAGCCGTGCCAGCGGGCTCCTGGTTCGCTTTGGATCGCGGCTTTCTGCTCCCTCTCTCGTGTCCCAGCGTGGCAGGAGGTGCCAGACCTGGAGAGCCGGTGGTCGGGGGGCACTGCTGGGGACCCCAAGTGCTGGCTGGGATCTCCTGGGGCGGTTTTGGGTCTAGATTTACCCTCATATTGCCTCTTGGCAGACCGCTGTCTGGTGGGACCCATCTGAAACCCTCCCAAGAGGGAGGCTGGTGTCCCTCAGGCTGATTTCTCCCCTCGCCCTGGCAAGCCCCATCTCAGGGTGGGGTGGAACGGGCTCTGGGGAGCCGGGGATGCCCTCGGCAAAAGCAGAAAGTTCCCTCTCCCCGGGAGCTGTGGGTCGGGATCGATGGAGGGAAGCTGTCGGGGTGCTGTGGGGCTGCCCCGCAGATTTTTTCCATCTCGGTGCAGGCACAAAGGCAAACCACCACCGTCTCTCTGGAAGAGCAGTAGCAGCGACCAGGTCTTCTCTGGAGCAAGGCCACCAACGTGCCACTTGACTCTTGATGACGGCTCATAAGTTTTCTTGCGTTTTGTGCTTCGGAGCTTATTTCTAGGGTTTAATCCATCATTTTTGTGTGCTGAAATTTTCTGAAACAGGGGTTAATTTTTTTGAGCTTACAGCCTCAGATTTTCCTGCATGGAGCCTCCAGCTGTTGACCGTAACTCTGGGGTACGGAACATTACTCCTAAAAAGATCCCCTGGCTTCCATAAATCCACAATCCATAAACATCTCATGAACGGTCTTGAAACGGAAACAAAACATTTAGAGTGGTTGATAATATAATGCCCATTTAATACCTCATGAATTCCATGGGCCATTTAAATCTTTCATGGATAGTTAATGATTATTCGTCAGCGAGAAGTCAGGGGGGAAAAAAAAAAACCAAACTCTGAATGGAAGGTCTTAAAAATACATTAGTTGGGGAACAAAAGTCAAGCTAGTTGAGAGCGAGCTCAAGAGCATGTGTTAACCCTTGGAAGGGTGTGTGTAAAATGGTCTTCTGGAAGCAAGACCTGCCCTGGGGCATCCTGCCCCAGAGCGGTGGTGGGATGGTCTTCATCCTTAGACCCGTGCGGAGGGGAGGTGAGCCCAACACCTCATCGGCTTCCCACTTGGGGTTCCTTTTGCCACTCTGGTGTCTGGCCAAATTCGTGAACTCCGTGGCCTTCAACGAGCAGCCTCCGGCAGGCAGCTGGGGAGGGAGGATCAGAGCGTATCGCTGGTGAGCGGAAGCAGTGTGACCTGACACAGCTGAGCCCCGGAGGAAATGCTGAACTCTCCCAAGAGCTAAAGCGAAGCAGCTGCTGGAGAGGACGTGCGGTTTTTGTGGTGTACCTAGGTCGGGTTTGGGCTGGGAGGAGGCTCCTCCAGCTCAAGGCAGCTTTATTTTAGGGAAATTGTCAATTAAGTCTCCTTATCCTGTGTCGTCTTTGAGGCCCGGATGCAGGTAGGGTTGGGTGTTCTGGTGGAAAGGGTTGTTCATCCAAACCCTTACAGCGGTCGTCTTCCTTGCCTTGAGCCTCGTTGATGCTGGGGCTGTTTTTTGGCAGTACCAAAAATCAGTTCTGATCTCAAAATCAGAATGAGGATATCCTGGATGGATGAAGTCAGACGTGAAGTTCACATCTGATGCGGTGATAGAGCACGTACCCATTTTCTTCTTGTATGATTTCCAACTCCTGAACCGACTCGAACTTGACACTTTGGGGTGGGGTTGGTTTTCTCCCACCCCACGTGACAGAGGAACCCCTGAGAAGAGGCTGTCTCCTGCGGCACTTGGCCAAGTCTAGTGTAGGATCCTGCTTCGGGCATCTAGGCAGAGAGGTGAAAGTCTGAATCATAGACTTGCAGAAACCCAAGACCAGAGGTCTTCACCGTCCCCACCACACCGAGCAGCCTGCGGTTAAACAGTCCCTCAGAGTTAATCGTCTGCACCGACCTTAAATGCTACTGAGTGATAGGTCATTTATTCTGCTGCTCTGCAACCTTTATAGTAACGATGTTTTCCCTTGTATCAATTCCCATCGACGCTTTGACCAGGTAGATCAATTATTTGATATTCTGCTGGCATTTCCCAGGCTTGGAAAGGCAGGTGGGCTCTTGGCTTTGGGGATGAACAAGAGATTGATGTTTGCAGAGCAGGTGGATGCAGCGGGACACCGCCGACACGTGCAGATAAGCCATATGCAGCGTCTTCGGCGTTGCGTTATTCATCCTGTGTGGCGTCCGAAAATGTAGAGACCCACCTGGTACTTCTGCAAGGGGGAAGAGTGTTGGAGTGAGGGAATTTGGAGAGCAAAACGAGCAGTGTCTCTCTCTCTGGTTCCAAATCGTCTTTCCGATTAATCTCAGCGCCTTTGATGGCGTGTCAGGGCTGTGGAGTTTTGCACAGGTTCTGGGTTGTCTCCAGCTCTCGCAAAGTATGGTCTGCACACCGCGTCTTGACAGTGATGGGTCGCCTCCCTAACAAACTGTCTCTCTGCTGCAATTATCCCGCTGCTCTGGGCTGCGGTTCTCCTTAGGTACGTCGTTAATGTTAATTACTGCTGTGGTATTCCATCAAGGGGAGCAGGAGCTTTAACATGCTTGGAGGAGAAACTTTTCACCGTGTCCTTTAACGAGAAGTTGAGCCTCCTTTGGCCGCTTTGGAAATGGCGAGTATGGTTATGAATTTAGATAAGGATTAACGTCTCGGGGGGGTCTCACCGGCGGTGGCAGAGCTCTCCGGCTGCCGGCACCATCACCTGATTTACCGCCTCCACGGTGTCCATGTGGGAGGGGAGGGCACGGGGAGGGCAGGTGCTGTGGGCAACGTCCCAGGCCGGTGACCAGGAGACGGATTGACCGCTGTTGGTCATGGTAGGAGGACACGCTTGAGCTCTTCTCAGCTCTCTTCCAGCTGTAGCTACGCAGGAAAGACATGAAGCAGCTCCTCCGTCCTCTTTGCGGGCCAAGAGGTTGGCGAGGGCATTTCATCGCCATCCTGCAAGCCCCCGCTGACCCGCTGCTGTGGCCAACCCCCCCATCCTGCAGGCCCCCGCTGACCCGCTGCTGTGGCCAGCCCAGCGCCCAAGCAGGTGGTGGGTTGGCCAAGCGCTCTGGTGGCTCCCTTGGCAATAATGAAATGAAAACCGAGAAGGCAGGGAGAGCGGGCTTCCCAAAAAGCCATGAGACTCCCCTGACTTTTCTCTTTCAATTAAAGAGCTGCCCAAGCCCACCACGGGCAAACCACAGAGAGCAATCGCCCCATGAAACCATCATCTTCTGAGATGAAAGGTTTGCAGAGCTGTAGTTTACGAACCTCCACCTCAGGGCTTTCCAGCCGCGGGCAGTCCATGCTTTTCCCTCCAGTGGTGTAATTTTTTGAGAATTGCCTCCCAAACCAGATCCGGGGTGTGCGCGCGGGTGCCCGGGCCGTGCGGGTCTTGCTCGTCTCATGTGAACGCAAGCGGTGTAGGCAAGTGCTTGAGTTGATCGCCCCCCCTTTCTTTTAGCTGAGTTTTGCAAGCCTGGAGATGCTGGTGGCTGGGAAATGGGGTCTCATACCGATGGAGAGCTCTGTGGTCTTCAGCCCACTCATTCCTCTCCTCTGAGGATGGGCTGGGAGAGCTGGGGGGGCTCAGCCTGGAGCAGAGAAGGCTCCGGGGAGACCTTCCTGCAGCTGGCAGGGTGAGAGGGGCTGAGGAGAAAGGGGGGGACAGGGCTTTTAGCTGGGCCTGTAGCGACAGGACAAGGGGAAC
>NW_010540608.1:1500-1998 GCF_000687285.1 Phaethon lepturus | reverse complement strand
TTGTCAACTCGAGGGTGGTGAACCCCTGGCCCAGGTTGCCCAGAGAGGTGGTGGATGCCCCGTCCCTGGGAACACCCCAGGTCGGGTTGGCCGGGGCTCTGAGCAACCTGCTCTGGTTGGGGATGTCCCTGCTCGTTGTGCGGGGCTTGGACTAATGACCTTGAAAGGTCCCTTCCCACCCAAACCGTTCTATGATTTGGTGGGAGAAAAAAATGCCCGAGCTGGCCCGGCTGGCTGAGGTTGTGCTCTCTAGGAACGGAGAAAGCCCCTCATGTGGGTGCAGACGAGGGACACCCCGGGGCTGAACCAGTGTGGAACTGGCTCCGGTACAAGGAGACTCAACCTCACCGTCATTGGTTGGCCGCAGCCGGCGGTGCTCGTCCACCACCGCCCTTGCGTGTCCCTCAAAGAAACGTAACGGCGGAAACGAAGAAAACAGGGAGGGGGTTTAATGAGAAACAGGACCTGCTTCGGGATCCTGGCAATGAGCTCCTCGAG
>NW_010540608.1:1040-1411 GCF_000687285.1 Phaethon lepturus | reverse complement strand
CCGTGCGCGAGTCCCGGGAGGGGGCAAAAAAACCAACCCGGTTTGGCTCGAGCTCCCTTCACAGCATCTCCCGGCTTTATAATTTGCAGCCGTGATAAAAAGTTACGCTCTGTGCTATGAAAAGAGAATAATAGATCAGTAAGACTTGAACCTTAAAATTCAGCCAGCCAGGGAAGCGGGGACAGGCACTTGGATAAATATTTAACTGTCGAGGCTTTGATATGAAGAACCTGCTTCTCCTCTGGCCGGAGGAGGAGGGATTTGTTGCCTCTTACGGTAATAAGGAGGATAAATGTAACATCTGGTGGATATTCTTTCTTTTTTTTTCCTTTTTTTTCTTTTTTTCTTTTTTTTTTTTTTTTTAATATCAA
>NW_010540608.1:0-927 GCF_000687285.1 Phaethon lepturus | reverse complement strand
CGGCGCCCCGTACGTTCATTCTCACGCGCGGAAGGTGACCTGGTGCCTCTTTTTCTGGCTGCGACGGCTCCAACCGCAGTCGTTTTGGTCCGAACTCCCCGAGCCAGTCGGTTTGGGGATGCTCGTGCTGCTTAGCCCAGGAAGCCAGCTGGATTTTTGTGGGGTTTTTTTGGGAATCCCTGATGTTGGGTTTTTGCCAGTTGTGTGCCAACATGGGAACCCGACGGGAAGGGATCGGAACGGGCAGCTCTTCTTCTGTTAAAAAACGCAGGAATAAATTTGTGGGGTTTCCTCCTTTTTTTTTTTTTTTTCTTTTTTTTGGGTGTCGTTGCACGTGGATGCTGCTTGCTCGGGCCGGGGGCGACGGCCGGGTGTGGACCGGCAGCACCTCGCCTGCCGAGACGCGGGGGAAGCGCTTTACCTTCTCCTTCCTCTGATTTAATACAGAATATTGTGCAATTAAGCCGGTCAAAAGGCCATAAATCTTCTGGGCTGAATCCTGACCGAGGCTGTGCGCTTCAGGCCAGGCAGCAGCGATCTTTAATCCTTTGCAGAGAGCTAACTGAAACACCGACGAGAGGCTTTTTTTCTTACCCCCTCCCCTCTATTTCCCTTCCTTTAAAAAAAAAACCCACGTTCGCGTTGAAATTGGAGTGTGCTGGAGAGGAGCAAAGCGGTGAATAAAGCAGAGCCCGGCGGAGTCAGCTGCGGGGTCAACTCTCCTGTTGTGACGAAATTTTGCGTTTAAAACCCTTTTTAATTTTTTTTTTTAATTTTTTTTTTTTTGCTTACAGTACCATTGGCGAGCGACAGCAAACGCCCGCGGAGCTGTGGTTATCGGCCCCATTTCCACCTTTTATTTAAGAAGGGGGCACGGAGCAGCGCGCGCCGCGGGGGGGCCGGGTGGCGCGTCCCCTTCGGGGCAGA
>NW_010540607.1:0-767 GCF_000687285.1 Phaethon lepturus | reverse complement strand
GGAGAGACGGCCCCGCGCCCCAGCAGCAACGCGCACCGCCCAGGCACGTGCACTGGCAACGCGGACCCGCTCCGTCCCTCGCGCGGCGGAGCCTCGCCACACTTGCAAGGAAAGGGAACAAACAGCAGGCTGAATATACAGCTTCAGCACAAAGACAGACTCTGCCCTGCGCCCGCCCCGACCTGCATTTCCTAATTTTGAGCAGCCCCCGGATTACCAGCTACTGTTCCAGTTACCGATTAGTATCTTTCAGTCAGGATGGCGTCCAGGACTCTCTGCCTGCCGAGAAAGGCTGGTGCCGCCCCGGAGTTAAACTCGTGCAGGGAAAAGGTGCTCCACTCACCCATCGCCGGCTCCTCCAGCTGGCAGCCTCCGCAGAGCCGCAGCAGGCAGATTTCAGCCCAGCAAAGCAGGGGGAAAAGCATCGTGGGACAGAGCAATTGCCCGGGAATGCTCTCCCGCTTTCCCCACGTCCCTCGGAGGGCAGCTGGCATGCCCAGGGAGATGGCTGAAGAGTTCGCGCCTTCTTTCTAAAGCGCGGCTGGGAGGCCAATCAGCGGAGCTGTGGCGGCAGGAAGCGGCCGGCCCGGCGGGAACCCTTCCCTCGCTTTTTTTTCCTGGGAGCCTGGTCAATCATTAATCATGGCAAACTGGCTGGGGGTTAGCAGCACAATGTGGCTGCAGGTGACTTTGTCCCCCGCCAAGCACACAGGTTGCCAGAGCTAGAAACACGCAGCTGTCCTGGTTTCAGCCAGGAAAGAGTTAAT
>NW_010540606.1:0-1122 GCF_000687285.1 Phaethon lepturus | reverse complement strand
GGCGGTGAGCCGGGCTCTTCTCCCTAATTCTGCTTGATCCCTGCTAATGTACCGGCAGATGTTCTCATTATCCATTTAAAGATATAATCCTCCCCTGAATCCCGCTAAGCTCCTGGCCGCCCCGATACCTCGTGGCAGTGCGTTCCACAGGTTAATTATGCATTTTTAATTAATCACCAAGCAGAGAGTGACCCACGAATAAGGGATGCGAAGTTCCAGCAGCTGGGAATAGTCGGCAAGCCGTCCCCAGGCAGAGTCGTGCCGGTGTTGTGCTCTCCCTGAATAACAAACCCAGCCCTAAAAATTCCCGGTTTGCGGATCTGCCGTGACCGGAGGATGGGATAGAGCCGTGCCCGTGTGGACGGGACCCCCCGGCCCTGCGTCCCCCGCCAAACGGGGAGGGATCGCGTCCCCACCTGGGAGCAATGGAGCGAGCACGGGGAGGAGGAGGAGCAAGGCAGAGAGGGGAAAAAAATCACATGTTGTTTTTAAAAGGCATTTTTGAGTGAATGCTGAATAGGGTTTGGGAAAATTGCCTTAAAGGCCTGTTCTCTGCAGGGACGGCGCTTTTCATGGAGCAGGAGTATTTTGAAACTTAATTGCACATTTGCACGGGCTAGTGTTTTTATTTCTCTCAGGTCTCCGAGGTGGTCTTTGAAGATTGCTGTCTCTCTGTAATGGTTTTCTTTATCTCAAATAAATTCCGCACACCTGCGAGGTGGAGCTGCTTGGAAGAAATGATGTCGAAATTGGCTCTCGATTTAATAAATCTGCAAATGGAGCCGGGATGCAGAGCGGCGAGGCGGCTGGCGGGGCCGGCTGCGCCTCCTCCCCGCTCCCCACCTCTTCTCCATTCCCCTCTCCATCATCTCGCTCGCGGCCTCTCCGCGGGCCGGGGCGAGTGCGGGGCTGAGCGGTGCGGGTCCAGATGCTGCCTTTTCCCCGGGCGGCTGCTGCCGGCACGTCCGAGGGGGCTCCGGCTGAACGCCCTGCGGCACAGACCCCTCTAACCCCCGCCCGGCCACGCGTCACCCAGGCGCAAACCCGCCCGTGCTTCCAAAACCGGTGGCAAAAGCTGCCGTCGAGCAAGCGTCCTGTGCCGGCGGGGCTGTGCCGGCGCGG
>NW_010540605.1:0-373 GCF_000687285.1 Phaethon lepturus | reverse complement strand
GTCGGGGGCAGCGCGCTCACGTTGTGAGCTCTCGGTAGTGTTTTAGCTGTCGCTGCCCGAGTTTTTGGGGAACTTCATGACGCCGACGACACGTTTCTTAGAAGCAGGTGACAAAACTCAAAGCACAGCTTGAAAACTCCGTTTTAATTACGGGCAGGATCATTTACGTTACTCCTACCCTTTACCAAACCAGCTGAACTTCGCTCGCTCCCTCCTCGAACCGAGCAAGCATTAAGATGCAAAGTGTTTCTAGTTTTCCAATTATTAGTTCAAAAATTCCAGCGGGATTTAACCCCTCTTTTGAAACGCTCTGTACCTATTTCCACAAAGAAAAAGCTAGCGCGGTCGTTGGCCGTGGGAATTAGCGGTTGGT
>NW_010540604.1:1301-4698 GCF_000687285.1 Phaethon lepturus | reverse complement strand
TTTTTTAGAAAAGCGCACAGAACACGAGGGCAGCTTTACCACTCTGGCTGACCGTGCAGCTGCTGGGGCACGACCGAGCGCCGAGACGCACCCCGGCCCACCCGCCAGACCCCACTGCGGCCGCGCCACCCACCAAAGGCTCCGCAGCCTCGCCTGCTTTTCGGGTAACGCACTGCAGAGCCATTTAGGACCTATCGCGTGGATCGGAATTTGGATCGCACGCAGACCCAAAGCCTCACCTTGCTTCGCCCCGCGCTCCGGCGGTACCAGCGTTAACGCTTGGCGTGTCCAAGTGGAGACAAGCTACGGCCCGAGGCGCTCCGTGCCCTAAATACTGCAACCGAGGAACGTTGTGGTACTTACTCTGCGTTTTACGCGTCGATCTCGGAAGGATCTGACAGACCAACCTTATTGTTCTTCCGGATTCCTCTGCCAGAGCACAGGAGCCGTTACCCAAGTGTACCTGCTTGGGTAGTTTTTGGGAAGCCTCGGTTCCCCAGCTAAGAGCTGGGAAAGCGTCACATCCAGCGTATTTGTAACTAAGCTTGTACAGCAGTGGGGCTGCCTGTGAGTGGGCTCGCTAAGGCTTTACTGACTAGCTAGTCCTCTAGCTGTTGTAGAAGCCTGCGGGGCAGCTGATCACTCAAACGTTTTCCTGAAGGATTACACTGGTCACAGAAAACCTTGAAGCCGAGGCCCAAGGCTGAGGACATCCCAAGGATAGTTTGAATTTATCAAGATACGCCATACCACTAACCTGGAAAATCTTTACTGACAATTATCCCAAGACTTCAGTTGCTTTACATCCATGTCTTGGGGATGGAAGAAATTGAGAACAACCTCTAGGAGTTGGTCTACAGTTCAGCTAAAGACAAGTTGGTTTTTTCCTTAGTCTCACACAACTCTCTCTAAACCTTTTAACTACGCCGTCAGTAGATTGCAGTGAACTGTGTATTTTTTCCTTAGACACTTGTTTCATATTCAAAGTAATCTCAGAATAACCAGCCAACACCAAGGGAGTCCCATTGTTATGGGCACGCTCATGGTCACACAAAATGTGCTGGATTGGGTACTCGCTGCTATGAAAGCAAACTGGAAGGTTTGGTTTGTTTTTCTTTTAAAGAGGTGGTGGTTTTTTGTTTTTCTCAGGAGGTGGCACAGGCCCGTACAAACCGCAGTGACTAACAGGTATTTTTCAGGGATCAGCATTAGTCAGAGACTTCCCAAGAGGCAGCGACGTTGGCAGAGGACACTCCTGGGCTTCCCGTTAACTTGAGCCAAGGCAATGGCAGCATTACAAAGGGAGAGCTCCAAAGTGACATTTTGAGTGACACTATCCAGGAACACTGCAACAGCTTCAGCACAGAGTTAATCATTTTAGGATGGCAAATATATATGAAATATTCAGAGGAGATGGTGAGACTGCTGGCGGCTCCGAGTGGACAGATGCAGCTGGAGACACTACCAGTGCCTCGAGATGTTCATGGGTGCAATGAAGAGCACTGCTTTAGGTGGTCCTAGCTCAGCACTGCTGCCCCGGCCAGCCAGCAGGTGCAAGATAACCCATCGCATCACCCCAGCCAAGACATCAAGAAAAGGAGCCTGAAAACAATTCACTCCCAACAGCCCAAGGGGCTCCACTGCCAAAGGGACGGCTGGCAGGTGGACGGGGCTGTCCCGGCACGGGACCTGTCCCTGCTTCCCACCGCGGGCTGTCCCAGCGCCCGCTGAGCTTAACGCAGGTATCAGCCGGAACAAGCCTCTGTGGGAGAAAAGGTGTCAGCACTTTGATGGAAGCAGGGACTAAGCACTGCATTTCAGAGCGATGTTAAAGCTCAAGCCTTCGTATTCCTCCTTTTCAGCCTTACATGCTATGTTAAACCTTGTAATGGCCACAACTCGCCTGCTTGGGCTTTTGATTAACGGCCAGCAGAAAATACTTCTGATTAAAATCTAAACCACAATGTTAGTTTGGCATCACATTGAGAGGAGAACATTTGTCATTGCTCTGCAAGGAACAGAGCAACTAGAGACAGCAGGTAAAGAGGAAAAGCACCACAGCCCAGCTCTTCCTCTGCAGAGGATCCCATCCAGCAGCTCCTACCAGAGGAGCTCAGGGACTCTAAGGCACCTCTCGGGGCTTTTATTTCCAACCATGATGCAATACACAGGCGACCCCCAAAGCCGAGCAGCCTTTTGCAGAAGAGATTATCTGAAGCCAGGCAGACTTGGCAGAGGTGGGGAGCAACCACCACCCAGGGTTTGCCACAATTTCCACTCCTGATCTTTAATCCCAACACTAATCCTTATATTTAATCTGAATATCCATAGATAATTTTCAAAATACTTATGTGGAGATGGAGGCCCATTGGCTTTCTGCAGTCATAGCTGGGGCCACGGAGGAGCCCAAGGGTCAGCAGGAGAAGCGAAGAGGGTCAAGCATCAGAGAAACCGATGAAGGCTGCCCACGCCGAGGAAGACCCGGACCCCAGGAGACCCAGCAAGGGATTTCCCTGGGGAAAAGGGCCTTTTAAACTTTCAGGCAATAAAAGTCTCAGGCGAGGACACAGTGTTTCGTTGCCACGTTCACTGGAAGAGCAACTCATCTCTGGAGAAGCACGTCAGGGACGTGACACCCTTGTCTCCTGTACCCAGCGTGCCGGCAGCAGCATGCGGGACCAGCGGGCGAGGGACGCGTATTCACAGCCGAGGGAAAGATGACAGCAACCAAAACAGAAAATGAAAGGTGTAGCGCTTGCTTGGACCCCACATCTCCCACCCATTGAGAAAGGGAAACAGATCTGGTCCTTCCTACAAGCAGGAAGGGCCAAGGCAAGCAACGATTCAGCAACAGCCATTACCACTTATCCAGCCCCTGCTCTCACACAGGAGATCGGTCCCATTCTGGAGATGGGGACAGGACGGGAGGCACCCCAGAGAAGCACAAAGTTGACACAAGTACGTATATATTGGCCCTGGAGCTTCAAAACTCTGAATTTACAAAGTGTTTGAGTGGTTCTTTGCTTCAGGGCTCTTGAGCTTCAGCAATATATCTAAATCCACCTGCGCTCTCATCACCCTCGCTGATGGGCAAGAGAAGGCAAGGTGGAAAGGAAATAGGGAACAACGGCATCAAAATAAGATTTATTATTTAGAACTGAGATTCGGAAAAGACAGTCAGGGCAGATAACAACAAAACGATATGCCAGGCTCCAGCTGCAAGAAAAGATGGTACTGAAAGACTTACGGGCAAACAGAAATATTTTTCTGGTATCAAAAACAAGAGTGAAAAAGGTCAGAACATCGTGGCCTGGAACTAAGGGGGAAGCAACCGACGTCCTTGGGCGCATAGCACAGCAGCAGAGGGTTGGAAGAGTTTGGGGCCCAAACGTAACAG
>NW_010540604.1:0-1270 GCF_000687285.1 Phaethon lepturus | reverse complement strand
CTCTTTCCCACTCCCTTAGGAGCAGTGATAAAACCCATCTATCTTAAAAATGTTGAGTAGTCCTTTATAATAAATGATTACTCATGAGATTATTGCTACAAACTACTTTGTACAACACCTCAGCCCAGGAGACAGCTGAAACCCATCATCAGTGAATCAAGAAAAAGAAATCTCCCACTACATAATTTTAGCTTGTTGAAGGCACTTTAAAGTCTTTTAAAAATTGCTCCAATTACCAACTTGTCTGTAGAAGGATTTTTGTCTTACATTTAAAATTAGAAGTGACTCCAGACCTGTATTTAACTCTGGCAAGAAAATGCGGCTGGTCTGTAAGAAAAAGAAAGAGGTAAAAAGGGAAGTGACAAGTACAAACTTACGCTCCGGTGAAGTCTCTGTAGGTTTTCTCTACTTGATTTAAGTGGATTTAAAATGGAGTATTATCTTTACAAAAGAGCTACGAGAAATTTAAATGGAATTGAAATTTATCTTCCTTGTACTAGACCATGAATGTGTGTGCCTAGTTTCTCTTTTGGAGAATTACTTAGATTACAATTAACTGTGTGAAACAAAGTATTTGAAGGAGTGCCTCCTCCTCCTCCTCCCTCTTCTCCAGCCGCTGCTCACGGGAACCTGGCTCGTAACAGAAGGGAACAATCTGGAACAAAATCCTTTTCCCCCAAAATAATTCTCCTTTATTTTTTTGCATAACATTTTTGTATTTCCAACTATAAATAAAAAAAAAAAAAGATTAGAAAGAAGTTACAAAATCGCGTCAAATGGACCAGAGCAGCACAGAATTTCTCACACGTGATAAATCACTTCCCATCTTCCTCTTCCTCCTCCTTAGCCGTGGCGGGGCCTCGCGCTTGGCACCGTAGCTGAGGGGGCCACGTGTCAGTTGCTGACGATCTCATTTTCAGAATCTAAAAAAAAAAACAAAACCAAAATCCATGTATTGATTTTGTATAAGAAAACCCCAGCAAAAACCGAAAGGGTCACACAAGATTGCGGACCTGGACCGCACAGAAGATGCTTCTGCAAGAGCGTGCCAGCCGCTACGCGTGTTTTGGGTACTGCAGGCAAAGAGAAACCGAAATCCTCTATGCTAATGCATCACTTGCGTCATATCGAAAGCTTAGAAGCATAAACTTATTTATGTTGGTGGCAGAGCCCAAGCACCTGGCAGAGCCACTCGGACCGGAGTCCCGAATCCCGCAGGGGAAGAGCACGTCTCCTAGAAGGCAGACATGGAGGAAGCCAGCAAAGATGT
>NW_010540603.1:0-26582 GCF_000687285.1 Phaethon lepturus | reverse complement strand
CGTGTTTCTGCTGCCTCTGCTTCAGCCGCCCTGGCCCCAAGAGCCTCCAAGGGCAGCAGGCGCACAAGGCAAAACCTCGTCCCCGCTTTTGCCGGCCTCAGAGTGGCGAGGTGGGTCCTCCCTTCAGGGGATGGCTGTGTTCCTCTGGTCCTGGCTCCCCGTTGGTATCCAGCACCCTCCTAGGGCTGCTCTTTGCCTCCTTCCTGGGGCACCTTTGGCAGCTCCTTCCGTACCCGCCCGAGCTCCCCCGCAGCCATGAACCACCCTTGCCGTCCCGCGTCCTTGCTGGGGGAACACCGCAGTGTTCCAGCGCGCCGGGAAGGTGCCGTGATGGGCACCGAGGGTCGCAGCTTTGTAGGCAGCAGCACAAGGACGAGCTCTCGTGGCTCTGGGTACTTTCTTAGAGATGCAGTTGCCCGTTGACATGAGTTCGGGGCATCTGTGCCTGGGCCAGAAGGCTAGTGAGGGAGGGGAAGGACTGAGGTATCCTGGCTGTGTGCTGAAGACGTTCCCAGAGACAAACTTTACGGCATGCCCGTTAAATTACGGTGTTGACATCTCTGGGTGAATGCTCCCAAGGGTGCCAGGGCTCCATCGCTGCCTCGCCGCATCCAGGCCAGGGGCAGACACAGCCTTCTCCACCTTTCTCATCATCTCCCTCTGCTGAGGATGGAGAGAGCAGGAGAGCCGCCGCGGGGCAGAGCTGGGTTGCGCTGCTCCTCACCCACGGGCAGCTCCTCCAGATACACGGGGAAGAGCCAGCAGCTCCCTGTTTGCTCAGGATCTCCCTGCAGAAGGTTCAAAACCCTCTCGGGCAAGGAAGATGGAGCAGCCTCACGTGTCACTGTCCTGGTGTTGGCTGGGATGGAATTGTTTTTTCTTCTCCATAGCTGGTATAGTGCTGTGCTTTGGAGTTGGTGTGAGAATGATGTTGATAACACGCTGAAGTTTTAGTTGTGGCTAAGTAGTTGTAGTGCTTATACTAAGTCAAGGGCTTTTCAGCTCCCCATGCTCTGCCAGTGATGAGGTGCACAAGGAGCTGGGAGCTGGCCCAGACTGGGAATCTGAAGAGTCCTTGACTTAGTCTAAGCACGACAGTAGCCCAGCACCCAGCTGGGGCCCAGTTTTCAGAGGGTTCCTGGCGTTCCTGATCCCAGTGCTTTTGTTCATGTATTTTCTTTGGGGGTTTTGTTTGTTTGTTTGTTGATTTGTGTGTTTTTAAAAACAAGACAAAAACCAAACCCAAAACTCATTAGTTGGTGGGGACTGTAAAGATTATGCTTTCGGTACTGTGAACGACACACTGAGAGGACGCCCACACCCCACCTCTGGGTCATTTGATGGGGGATAAGGACAACCAGGACAACCACCTTTAAAGGAACCGGTGGGGCAGGGTCGCGCTGAGAGCTGAAGTGCGATTTGAGTGTTTTGGCCCCCTCGCAGGGCTGCGGGGCTGGATGCTGACTGCCTGAGCACGAAGGACAGCGGGCACGGCGAGAGCGAGGCGGAGGACCGCGATTCGGAGAGCGGGTTTGAGCTCTCGGTGCAGCAGCTGGTGGGAGAGGAGCTGGAGACCCTCCTGGAGCCGCAGGCAGGTGAGGTGGCCTCACTACTGGGAGCGTGCTGGGGCTAGCGGGGGGCTCCAGCAGCAGGATCTCCTCAAGTAACACACTAACCCCATCCAGAAGATAAAACTGGCTGGCCTGTGGGAAGCCAGGGGACATCTCATCTCCTAGGGTGGCTCTGACAGCGGCGGGTGCTTGGGACAGCATGTATGGGCCATCCTATGGTGTTGGTACCAGGCAGTTTACAGCAAAGGGACTTGCTGAGCTTCACATTGGATTTTTTTCACGTTTAACAACTCTTGGTAGATCTTTCTGCCCATAGATGTGTCTGCTGTTGTTGAACTGATTGGTGAGGCTGACCTCTGTAGGGGTGAAGTCCAGTTTAACTATGCAGCCTGTGAGCACTCTGCTTTCCGTGCTGTCCCGAGCCCCTCTGTTTCACGGTCTCCTAGTCCATGCAGGGTGAGAAAGGTGAAGTGTTGGCCTTGTCGAGCCCTTCATGGTGTTACAGACCCTCTGAGCCCCATCAGGTACCTATTTCCTACCAGGCTGAATTCATGCAGTCTTGTCTCCTGTGACCAACCTGTTATTAATTTTAGCATATCTTTATTGAGAAGTGGTGACCAGAATTGTGTGCAGTGTTTAGGATACACCTACGCCAGTGGTATAAGGAGGTCTTCTGGTTTGTTCCGCATTCCTCCCCTGCCCAAGCTGCATGCTGAGCTCTGTTACCAAACTGTTCATGGTGACTTCCAAATCCCTCCTCTGCCTGGTGCAAGAGTCATCGATACGTGGCATGTCGTTCCCCATGACAATTATCTAACAGTTGGTGACACAAAAATCCACCAGCCACCTTTTTGCTTATGGCGCTCAGTATTAGAATCACAGAATGGTTTGGGTTGGAAGGGACCTTTAAAGGCCATCTAGTCCAGCCCCCCTGCAATGAGCAGGGACATCTTCAACTAGAGCAGGTTGCTCAGAGCCCTGTCCAGCCTGACCTGGGATGTTCCCAGGGATGGGGCATCTACCACCTCTCCAGGCAACCTGGGCCTGTGTCTCACCACCCTCATTGTGAAAAATTTCTTCCTTAGATCTAGCCTAAATCTGCCCTCTTTTAGTTTAAAACCATTACCCCTTGTCATATCGCTACAGGCCCTGCTATAAAGTCCTTCAGCAACTCCCTGCTTTTATGTCGTTGGGTATTTTAGTGGAGTCAACACCAACACCATCTGCTTCTTCATGTCATTTCTCACTATGTTGAATGGATACTCTGGGACTCCACTAATGACCTCCCTCTGTAGGGAAGATTATTTATTCCTACCCTTGCTTCCCAGCTTTTAACACACGTTAGTCCCTGACAGAACCTGGCTGTTAATTCAGGGACAGCTCAGGTCCTCTGTGAGCCTGGCTGGTGCTCTTCTGCAAGCTCAGGTGCCCTCTGTCAACCAGGACTCTCCATCCACCTCTTCCAGAGACACCAACAAATTTCCAAAATGCAATTCCCTGCCTTGCAAATACGTCAGTTCTTGTCCGAATAGCAGGTACTCAGCTATCTGTTGAGTTTCGCATATAATGATTTCTATGAATCTGCCTGCACTAGATTCACCTCCACGCGCTTAAAAACTCATGTCACAATTTCTACCTTCCCTTCCTCTGATACCGTATTCATTTCAAGCAGTAGTTAACGAACAGCAGTTAATAAACCAAGCAATTTCATATCTGAGTTCCTCTAGCACTCCAGGGTGAATACCATCTGGGCCTGACATTTTCTACATGTTCCTTTTATTGATTTGTTCTAAAATTCTCTTCTACTGGCATTTCAATTTGAAAGAGTTGGGCTGACTCACGTCCTGTAGCAAAAATTTCATTGTGGGGTTTCTGTGTTCCTCCACAGCAAAAGGAACTCACTGAGGTTTGTGGCTGTGGTAATTTTTAATCTTGGAGTTGGGCATTTTCTGTGCTCTTGCTTAGAGGGAGAACCATGCTGCTTTTGTCTGTTTGCCTTCCTGCCCTTTTTTTCTAGTAAGGAGCAAATGAAGGAAAGGCTGAGTGAAAAGAGAGCTGCAAGCTTCCTCAGATTTAAAGGTCCTGCAGCCAAGAGCAGGGAGCAAATAGGCTGCCCAGCTCCATCCCATGGGTGTACTGACAATGCACCGATGCTGGTAAAGGGACTGGTGGACCTGCTCAGCAGATCCAGTCCTGCCCACACAGGTCCTAGAAAATCTGTGCTATAGCAAGGCATATCCATGAAGTGCCATCTCCCATGCTTCTTGGATTTGATAGAAGAAAAAAAAAAAACCCTTTTGCCACATTACTGTAATTTCAGAGTGACCAGCAGTGGTGCATGCTGAGGCTATACCAGTGTGGCTTCCTGCCCACACAGTAGTGCTGGACGTGACAAAAGCAGCTGTCCTGTTTCAGTAGTGACAAACAACCTTAACCATGAGCCCGGACCTTCCCAAAAAGGCAACAGAGCGCAGACGATGGAGCTGCCGGCCTCCTTCCTCCTCTCCCAAACACAAACAGAGAAGTGGACTTGCATCCTGAGAGAGGGAGGAAGGAAGCATTGCTTGGGCTCAGGAGTACTATAACAGCCGGCTGAGGCTGTCTGGGTCTTTGTGCTATTCGCAGCAGGGGGGAAACCGCGCGAGCGATCTGTCCCAGCCAGCTATCTGGTGGTTTATATGCTGTAAGCATTGAGCTGCGCTGAGCTCTCAGCACCGTCTATTAACACCTATCCCCCAGCAGCGAAACAAGAGTGCTCACAGCAGCAGAGGAGAGATACAACTTTATTCATTATAAAAACAACAAAAAAAACCCCCACCCCAAAACACCATTAAAATAAGGCAGTAAGAGAGTTATTCGTCAAATTACACATATCTAATTATAAGGTTTCATGGTCACAGAACCATCAGCCTACAGAGTCTCGGACTAGTGTTGTGCTCTGCTCCAGAGCTGAAGCATCAAAATATTCAGGGAACAGAGTGGCTTCTTGCAGACTGAGGAGGACAGAACAGTGGACTTTTTAGAGCAAAAACATAGGACTTCAGCATGCTTGGGAGATCTCTTAAGGAACAGTCACTGTGACTGCAAGAAAGTACTGAGATTGCAGAAAGAAATCCTGGAAATTAAGCAACACAAAAGAATTTGGGGGCTTCAGCTGAAACAGAATTCAGCTGAAACAAAAGCTAAGTCATGTATCTGCTCCTTTTCTCCTTACCAGGTTTGAATCCCACTCACCCCAGGGCACAGTTGTTTTCCAGAGAAACAGGACTAATTACTTAACTGGCTGAGGAAGGAGACTCAGTGGTTGACCAGCCACTGACTGAGGACCACATGTCCCAGGCTGTGGCAGGGTATTGATTCGATTCTGGAAGCAGCATAAGTGCACGAGTACGGGCATCCTTCTTTCAGAGGTCACTTTCTAAGTCAGAGCTGCGTAATTATTATAATGACACCAGCTCTTGCCAACTGATGGGGACTGTCGTGGTATTTGGTGTTTTGTTACCAGACACCAGTTATTTCTTTTGCTGCTCTCTGACTCAAAGTGTTTCACAAACCTAGCGGTTGCTTCGAACCTCCCAGTGGTTCTAGGCTGGAAGCGAAGCAATGGGGGGCGGGAAGGCAGCGTCTGTGCACCACATCACGGAGTCCTGTTTACCAACTGCAAAGCTCTACCTTAAAAACAAGAACCCCCGTTTCCTTTCCTGCCGTCCGATGAGGAAGCTATTCCAGGTCCACCCTGCTGTGGGGTCCTTCCTTTAATTTCCAGTATATGTTTATTTGTGGACAGTTATAATCACTTCTTTTGCCAGCACTATTTTAAGCATAAAAATTTCCTTTGTTGCTGTTTATCTCATCAAAATAATGACAGTTTGCAGTCAGAGCCCCAGTGAGCATTTGCTTCCTTAGGCGAAGCAACCCCTACCTCTTGGGGTCTCCATCATGTAAGCCTGGACTTGCTCTTGTTTACATCTCAGCAGTTTTCTTGGCACTTCTGTAATTTCAGATCCTCTTTCCTACAGATGGACAATCGGATTTGTATGTAATATTCCTAATCAGGTCTTGCCAGACCTAGTAACAATACCACAGATATGTTTTCATTCCAACAGGGAACACCTTGACCAACACATTGTATGATTTCATTTGCCCATTTTGGGGCAGAATCACATTACTGGTACATTAATGAGCCTGCAGCCAACACCGCACCAGTTGCCCACTGCTCCTCATCTGCTACCAATTGATGAACAACTACTTTATAGCTCATTTTTTTTTTTGTTACTAGTCTTCAACCATCCAGCTGTGCATTTTATAATCCAGAATTTCATTCTATTTGCTATTATTGTTTTCACAAGAACCTGTTTCTTTTTGGTCTCAATATGCCTGCTTAGCAGCAAATTCCCACCCTAGAGTGACCCTTAAGGGAAGTCCACTAGTGACCTTTTTTCTGGCCGATACTTCCCCCTTGAAAGCCTTCCATTGTCCTCTCCCCTTTAGCCAGTCCTTAAACCCTCACCTTCTCTGGCTTTGCTAACAATTTAGTGAAGTGCCACTTAAGGCTGCAGCAAATGAGAACGCAGTGATCCTCATGGTTATTATATTGGGAAAAAAAAACCCAACCAAATCACAGGAGTTTTAAACCAGGTCTAGTTTGGTTTTTTAAGCTGCTGGTCTGAATGATGCTGCAGGTAGCTTATCCTTAGACCTGCTTACAATCAGTCTTCTCACAGTTGATTCCAGGATGTCTCCTCATTTCTCAATTTTTTTTTTCTTCTCTTTTTCTCCTGTGGTTTTGTCTACTCCACCTCTCACCAACCATTCTTATTTTCACTCCCTCCACAGAGCTGGCCCTCAAGAGGCTGACGGCTGCTGACCCAGCATGGGTGGCTCGGCTGTCCTTGCCGCTCACCAGTAGTTACAAGGACAATGTCTTCTCCCCCGACTCTCTGCATTCACCTCAGGATGAGGAAGCTGCAAGGCAGGAGAAACCAAGGACCTTTGAGACCTTTGGCAAGGGTGCTGGGTCTGACTCAAATGCTGCTGGGACAAGACTGGCCAGCACTTTCCTTTCAGAAATGAGCACCCTCTTTGAAATGATTTTGTCCCAGAAGGTCCAAGTCCACAATGAAACAGGCACGGGGCTTCTGCGGCAGCTGTCAGCACATGGTAAGAGCCTTGGACTGGAAGACAGCACTCCTGTTCTGTAGGCAGCTTGGATGGCTGTGATAACGAGAGAAGAGTCAGAGCTTTCTGTAGTTGGGGTGCACATGTGTGTTTTAACAGTGCTATTGTATCATCCACATCTAGACTGATCATGATAGGCATACTTCTTCCTTTGCCTCACCCCATCAAGTTTCTCCATGACTGATTTCACCTTGTTTAGTTCCCTTCTACCTGCCTGTTCTTGCCTTCCTACCTTTCCTCATCTTTCACCTTACCATCACGCTCAAGTCACCCAACAGCAGGGAGGCCTGTTCCTCCCACAGCAGGCTGATTGAGGGAGGGGTCGTTAGACTGACCACAAGCACAACACAGTCAGCTACATCCACATAATCACAGACTGTGTACCATGGACCATAAAATATCACAGTTATGGAATTTGCAACATGCTGCAGAGTTGGGCTCTAGGATCTCAGTTCTTATTTAAATAAAATTGTTTTTTTCTAACACTACCATCTCTGAAACAAGGTACACTGTAGGTAATATAATGATGTATCTGCAGAAAGCCTGAAATGGCAACTTGGAAAGGGAGATTCGCCTGTTTTCTCCCTTTCAGCTTTTGTGGTTCTACCACTGTGAACTTACTATTTTGTAAAATGCCCCCAAACCAGCACTCCTCTGGCATCTCTGCTATGGCTGCACTAGGTCCCCACAATTTCCTCCTCCATGCTCTCCTTTGAGACCATTGGATTTTGGAGCGTAGTCCTTGCTCAGAAGCAGACAACAGATGGCTGGAGTCTGCCAAAGGTAACCTGGGAAAAGGGAAGCGTGAAAACACTGTTTTGAAATATTCAGTCACAATCTTCAACCGTATTATGGGTTTCCACTTTGATCTGTATGCATGTGAGCTGTAAGACAGTTATAGGGTAATAGCATGTGTAGGAAAACTAAGATACAGATATCAGTAACAGAGGAAGAAGCACACAGATGTTAACCATGGGGATTCACACTCGCAGAGAATGGAAAGACAACAGTGGCATAAGCATCTGGAGTGCAGTTGTAGGCTTATGCAGCGGTGCATGGATGGCAGATAAGCGCCTCTGGATCATGCACACATAGGACTCTTTTCCATAACGTAGTTTGTGCCTTCCAACTATGACACAAAACACCAGAACGCATTTGGGGCATGCTGGCAAAGTGGCTGTATAGGTGAGAGGAGAGTCGTGCTCTGGGATTGAGGGTAAGCCATCACCTCTGCTGCTAGCAATGCATGACATCATTGCTTGCTGAGTGACTACAAAAGCGAGGCTGAGAAGAGATTGCCAGCCTCCCTTCCGTCACAGTGCTGAGCCAGCAGTGCTTTATACACACTGCTTGCTTTCCTTCACCATTCTTACGTTGAAAATACTGCACTGACTTCTCCACAGATACCACACAGGTTTCTGCAAAGCTAATTTGCTCCTGGTCGGCCTGTCACATCAGGTGTCTCTGGGTGATATTTTTGGCTTTTGTTTTTCTGTTAAGTTGAAAACGAACAGGCAGCATGACCCAGCAGACATGATCCTGGAGCATCTCAAGAGTGTCCTACCCATGTTCCTTTTCCATGCATGTAGAGGTGGCAGTGCCCCGCTTTTAGTGTGTACACACACAAGCCACAGCAGCAGACAATCACATAGACAACTTAAAGCAGAGTATATGAGAAAGTTATCCCTTTCTGTCGCTCTTGGGACCAAATGGCAAAAGCAACAAAGTAAGATTTCCCCAGGTAGACTCTTTAATATCCAAAATAACCACTGTTGTATTTGGAGTCTCCAAAGTGCTTTACAGATGACCCTATCTTTGGCAATAAACTACACTGATGGGTTTGCCCCAGCCTGCTTATACTTCCGTGCTGCTAATCGGAATGTCTTGCTGTTTTGTTTCACAAACAAAACAGGCTTTTGCACCAAAACAATGACAATGAGCCAAATTCTAACTGAGATGCAGCTGTGCAAACCATGAGGGAAGCATATCTGTGACTATGAGGAGATGCAGCCCTACGGGATTCCTCTGCATCTTGGGAACACACACAGAGGACAAACACATGGCACAAGCTCACATCTTCCTCTGGAAAGTTACTTTGATTGTGCCTGTCAAAGGACAATCTTTACACAAAAATACATTATAATAAGCAGATTAAAAGGGAGACAAATTCCTCTCTCAGTTCAATTTCCTGATACTGCAAACTGCTTTCGACCCCCCCAACCCTCACCCCTGTCCTATCCTGACCAATGCGTAAGCACGCTGTGGATTATCACAAAATAGGAAATCCACCCGAGGAATTTCCTGCTAATTGTATCCTGCTTGATAAAGGAAACGGTCTAAGAAAGTCAGGTCTGAGCAGAAAGAGAGACCAGACTAGAAGAACAATCAGATGTGTTGAGCTCTGGCTGTGCCCCTCCCTTGCTGAATGGAGACCACAGCAAGTTCAGGATGGGGCCATTGCCTTTGTTTTTCAGAGCCTGATCCACAGAAAGCACCATGGCTACAGGAAGCTGGACAGTTTGTACAGATGCCCTTGAACCAGTTTAAACTGGTGTGGACAAATGTCTTTTTCCGGGTTCTGCTGGCCCAGGGGAAGAAATTATCATACCAGCTGCTTGCCACTGCCTGCCTGACCCTGGTTACCGCCCGCTAGGAGCATCCACTCCAGTGAAAATGAGTTGGCATGCTTAGCAAACATGTACAATATAAATTTTGAAGAAAACCTTGCTCATCGTGACTCAAAGGGGTGTACCCATGGGAGCAGCTCACTGCCAGAGCTGAAGGAATAATATCAGGGAACTGAAGGGCATTGACAAGGGTGCAGGATGGCTGAGGAGAGCCGTTACTTTCACCAGTTCAGGTGGATCCATAAGCCATATCCCACAAAAAAACCTCTGTCCCAATAATCAGAATTCATTCTCTTGCTTGCATAGGCTTGAAAGCGGATTAAACTGCCACAATGGCAATGTAGAGACAAGCCCAGATTGAGCTGGTACCAGAACCACTGTGGGAACAGCTAGCCTTGAAGTGAGATCAAATTGCCTCAGAGGATGCAGGCCAGACCCATCACAGAGTTGGCTGCCGACATCACCATATGGTGGCTTGTAAACCTCACTGGGCGACCGTGTGCAAGATGTGCATGGCTACTAGAATTACATCCCCAAATCATATCACCGTGGCATGGCAGGGGTCTATATGTAGCTCTATATGGAAATGTATGGGCATAAGAAAGATCCTTGTATTGGAAAGTAGAAGGCCAAACGACATGGTGGCAGAGGAGATACCACAAAATTTATTCTCAAAACACTGATATTTAAAAATGGCCCCTGTTTCATGAACAGAAAGCTTTCTCTTTCCACTCACTGCTTAGCCAGCTTCCAGCCCCACACAGACTACAAAGGGCTGCCTTCCTTTCTGCCTGCTTGTTTCACTTACCGATTGCTCTAGTAACAGCAGCGATGGGGCTCCAAGCACTGCAGTTCCAGTGGCGTTGCCCTGTTTCCGAGGGTGCTGCTCCATCCTGCACCACCAAGTACCATCATATGGAGTCCGTCTGCGCTCCAAGAGTGGGGAAGGGCGAGGGCAGATTGTCTTGGCTGGGTGGCATGGAGGCCTGCAGGCACACGCTCGGTAGCCCAGAAACAGGGGCTAGAGGAAGAGGCTCTTATTCCAGAAGGGAACGGATGCTTTGCTGGCACATCTGAAAGTACATTAAAACAAGATATTAAGGACGTGTTGTACTATGGGAATGGCTTCTCCACTTCAGCTGGAAATAGGTGGTAAGAAGCAGGAAGAATGAAAAGGAAAAGTGCTCCCTTCCCTTCAGTAAAAAGTACTCCTTTTTGCCATGGCCCTGTGTTACCCTTCCTCTGCCATATGGGCCCTGCTTTTACGGGGTCACTATACGATGCAGTCCTGCACACCCTCTTCCCCCGCTGCCCGTGGTACCTTCCACCTCCTCTTGTAACACTCGCAGTCTCTCCCGGGCGTTCCTGTTCCCTGCAGCAGCTGACTGTCGGTAGTGTCTCATCGCTTCTGCCAAGTTCTGCTGCACTCCAAGGCCCTTCTCATAGCAAACGCCCACGTGATACCTGCTTTGGGCATCCTAGCCACGGGAGAAAGCACAGCAATGAGCCCCACATGATGAAGAAGTGACGACAGCACACGAAAAGAGAACAGAAAGTCTTTAACACCTTCTTTAAAGTTTACTGCTCTATCTTTGGTCACCTTCTTTAAAGTTTACTCCTCTATCCCTCAGACCATGTCTTCAGTAATTTAGTCCCTCCTCTGAGCACAAAGTGAAGCAGAATTTCTTACCAGCTATCTCTGACTCTGCTCCTTCCTATCCCTTTCCAATTAAATTCACTGATTTTCCTTCAACAGCCAGGTCTGCATCACAGGAACAAAAGAACAGCTGTCTCCGCAGAGCATCCTGCTTGTCTCAGGGGTCAGAGCTAAAAGGACTTGGGCAGCCTTGACTGCACCCACATCCTGATCACACCCTGTGCTCGCCCTGTGGACTGCCCTACTACAGTTCACACAGCAGTCTTGTAAAATTGTAACAAATGCCAGAGAGGTACTTGCTGCCAAGTCCAGAGAAGGGCAACGAAGCAGGTGAGGGGTCTGGAGAACAAGTCTGAGGAGGAGCGGCTGAGGGAACTGGGGATGTTCAGTCTGGAGAAGAGGAGGTTGAGGGGAGACATTATCGCTCTCTACAACTGCCTGAAAGGGGGTTGTGGTGAGGTGGGTGTTGGTCTCTTTGCCCAAGTAACAAGCAATAGGACAAGAGGAAACGGTCTCAAATTGTGCCAGGGGAGGTTTAGATTGGATATTAGGAAAAATTTCTTCACCAAAAGGGTTGTCAAGCACTGGAACAGGCTTGCCCAGGAAAGCAGCGGAGTCACCATCACTGGAGGTGTTCAAAAAACGTGTAGACGTGGCACTTCGGGACATGGCTTAGTGGGCATGGTCGTGTTGGGTTGACAGTTGGACTTGATGATCTTAGAGGTATTTTCCAACCTTAATGATTCTGTGATTCTCTAAATGCTAGAGAAAAAGGACCTAAACTAGTCAGATGTACGAGACTGCCGAGAATGAACTATAAAGTAGAGGATGTCGCTGCAGATGGGTCAGTGAAGCCAAATCCAAACACGTGATATCTTTATGTATCAGCTATGCACTTTATCTTTGAGATCCAATGGGAGGAAAAGGGTCTCACAGATAGCAAAAAAACAAGATGACGGTCCTGAAGACATTGAAAAGATGGCATGGGCTAGTAGTGGTCACACAGACTTTTTCCAGCAAAAGAGCCAGCAACATAACTTGAAGAGTATGACTGCCAGAAACATGATCTAAACAAGGCTTTGAAAAAAAGAAAAGAAGAAAAAAAGAAGTAAGTAGCAAGTTTTAATAAAGCCATGAGAAAAGAACATATTGCAAATGTTGCTGTCTGGGATGTAGCTGGTAGAGGAAAGCGAAGAACTCAACGAGTGGGTGCTTTGCAAAATGTTGCAAGTCTCAGTTTATGACAGCAATAAACTACTTTAGAGATGAGATAAACATGTTGAAGGATTGGCACTTCAGATGTGACAAGAGACAGGGTTAAATAAGTATGAAGTATTCCACTAGGCATCTCTTACATGACAAACACCTCAAAGATAAGACCACGAGGAGAAGAGATCCCCGAATTAGCATGGCATAAGTGGCTGCGATGTACTTTGAAATCTGAAGGTCAGACTCAGTTCTCCAACAACACTCTTTAACAGTTTTTTTTTATATTCTATAGTTGCAAGCATAAAATAAGGGAGGATAAAATGTGGCAACCAAAGTAAAACGCAGTCCTCTGAAGAGCTGTTTTATTTGGAAGAACCCTTGTCAGAGTTCCCCTCTCAGCGCTAGCACAGAGCAAAAACCTGAGAGAAACACTGAACCCATAACTTTTTGTGCCTGTTTTCCCTTTTTTGAGTTGTAGCTAAATGGTGCCGTCCTTGCTTCACCCATATCCAGTAGTCTTTTAACCAACTAAACATAAACGCATACTCCAGGGTAATGGGAAAAGAAGATACTCATGGAGCCCTTCTCCCAGCAGAACGTGTTAGGGTACATCCCAGGGAGCCTATGGAGAAGCCTGCCGCCAAGGACGCGGCTGTGATACATCTGCAGCCAGCACGCAAGGATGGGAAGCAGAGATGGGGAAAGACGACTGGGTTCTGGTCATGCTGTGACCAAAACATGCAAAACAGATCTACTGGGGGGTAACCCTAGGACCTACAGTTACCTGCTAGATTTTCTGTTGTTAAGGGCTTACTAAGCATTCAGTAAATTACAATCTTCTATTTAATGAGATAATTCATTGTTATATTGTGCAGCATACACATCTGACATCAGGCAGGAAGAAAGGAATCAATGATGCAGCTTATGAGAGATCTTTAGCAGATTTGGGATTAAATACTGTATCATGATGTCTGAGGTCTAGTCCCACCAGTGATCTGGCAGTGTCTGCATTCTTAAAAGTGGGTGAAAACGGAAGTGGCAAAGTTTGCAAGTGATGTAACATCATTTGGAGTGATCAAACTTACTGTAGAGAATTAATTAGAGAAGATCTCACAAGACTAAGAGTGGGCAACACAATCGCAGAGCAAACTTAGTGTTGACAAGTGCAAAGTAGGGCTTATGGAAAGAAGTTTGTGAGGCACTGATAGTTTCCTGAAATCATCAAGTCACTACTCAGTGGCAGGCAAAAGGGCAAGCAATATTAGGAATTATTGGAAGGGAATACAGAACAAAGCAGAGGATCTCATTATGTCAGATCCCTGGCATACCTGCATCCTGAGTTCAGTTTTAGTCCGAGCATCTTAAAATGGTCAAAGGAGAATTAGAAAAATAGAGAGACGACTGAAAAGCAAAATGGAACAGCTTAACTACATGGAGAGACAAACTAAACTATCGCTCGGCAGCCTGCAAAAAAAATGACTCGGAGAAGACAGACTAAAGGGCGACAGAATCAGAAGTATTAGCCAGAAGAAGAGGGAATAGCTATTCGTTATTTTCCATTATACAAAAGCTGTGGGAACTGAAGTTAAAACGAACAAGTTCTTCAGAAAAGAACTAGCTATTACAATGCAGTGCAAGCTGAAAACGAGCGAACAATGTCGCAGTGCTGTAAAGAAACAGAACTGTGGGATGCAGAAACCTGGCTGCAAAACATGGGATGTCATACTTCTACTCCTCTAAGTGCTGCTAAGGGTTCAGGAGCAGTACTACGCCAAGATTGTGTCACTGCCCTTCAAAAAGCATAAGCCTGGGTCAGTTGGAGAAAATGCAAGCAAGAAGATTGTTTGGGATCTAGACAACATGATGTGTGAAGAGAAACTGCAACAATGAGGGAAGGCTGAACGGAGATTCAAATATTTAAGGATGTTAAAGGTCCCTGCAGAACACACAAAAACAGAAATAGTCTTTTTCATCCTCTCTATAGAAGACAAGAAATAATGGGCCAATTCTGAAGAACAGATTTGAGACAGACACAACAAAGTTCTCAAAATGATACAGTAATGAAAGAGTTTGACTGAAGAGAGTGTATATCCTCCATAATGGGAAACCTGTAAAATTATGCTAGATGAATATAAGCATTGGTGTTTAAGAACTACTCCAACCTAATAGGGCTGTTTCTACATTCATGTTTTGTAGGGTCTGTGCCTCAGGGCTTGTTTCCTCTCCAAGATGAACCAAGGCTCCACTCTGTCCTTTCAGACTGTGCGGTCTCCTACTGGCTCCCATTTCCAAGAAGCCCTGAACTCTGCTACCTGTAACCTGCAATGATCCCAAACTGAGAATAATCATAGCTTGCAAAAGGATTACTTACACCATTCTTCGCTGCCAGCAGCAGGTACTTCAGACCTCTCTTTTCCTTAGGTTGCAGCCCCCTCATGTAGAAAACTCCAAGATAAGCCTGTGCCTGCAACAAAACCACACAGTACAAATCAGCCAGGATTTTCCATGTTAATTACTCTAATTCTTTTACTGATTTTGCAAGTTGTTCAAATGCCAGGGTTACTGCAGCAAGACAGGTGTGCCCAGTACCCTGCTTGCTGCAGAGCCTGCTGAAAGAAGGGGGGGGACACTGTCCTAAGAAAATTAGTCTGACATGGGAAACATGAAAAATCACATTTAACCTATAAAACTCCACTATATGTACAGTAACATCACCCTACTAACACAGTAAGACCCAGAATATTGTTCCAAACTGCACTGTGGAAGTCAGAGCCAGAGAACGGCTCCTACTCGTGAGCTGTCCATAAGATACAGCAGATGCACCTCCTGGAACAGCATGCTACATGAGATACGCTCACTGCCAGAACAACTAGCATTTGCAACACAAGATGGCACATGCCTAAATGCATTTCCTGAAGAGTGGGAAAGGAGGGCAGGGTACACAGATACATGCAGATGAATCATCTTGGAAAGTCACAGATACAATACTTTACTTCAAGTATCTCATCAAAGATCCTCCATCAGTGCTGACCTGTACTCTCAGAATTGAGAGGAGATGAAACACAGAGCTGTATTTTCAACTGTAGGTCAGTTTTCCTATGGCAATGGTCTAATCTAGGTGTCTAACCTAAAAGCCATATTAAAAAGCTCAACAGCAAAACAGACAAGCAGTACTGTTGACACAGTGGGTACCTAGCTGACTCCCATGTGCAGGCAAGGCTGTCTCCCATACACTGTCAGGAGTATAAACATATAGGAAGAATTTTGCTTCCAGTCCCACAGATGCTGCTTTCTAGGATGTTTTGTGGTTCAAAACCTTTAGACAGGGTTCTCTGCTGGCTCTCTCCTATGAACCCTTATGCTGTGGACACTAACCTCTGTAATCCCAGACATTGCTGCTTGCTCTAGGAAAGTCACTGCCTTCTGATGCCTGTCCCATTCATTTTCAGGTCTGTGGCAGAAGAGGTATCTAGCGTAGCGGTACTGTGCCATGGGGTGACAGCTGCTGGCTGCGCGGTAGTAATAAAGAGCTGCCTGGAAAAAGAGAAAGACACTTGTATGATTCAGGTAATACATGCTCTCAAACACGACATGGCTCCCCTCTGGCCAGGACAAGCTTAACCTCCCTGTCTGGATCTATCATAAGCTGCACATGCTTACCCCACCAGCACTCCCACACCTCCCCGCTGAAGAACACAAGATTGTTTAAGTGAGACAGTGGACTGCGACTATACGAGAGCCCTCTAACCACTCTGCCTTCTCTAGTCAAAACTCCCCGTGTTGAAGGGGATGGCACTGGGCCAACAATACCGAAGCTTACTCCATGCAAACGGGGATCTGCACAATTACACAAAAACAAGCTGCCTTTGCAGACCTTTCCAGCTACAGAAGGATGCTGACTATGGCCAGCATGCACTAGGTGGCAGGCTGTAGTTAAGGTACCCAAACTGGACAGCTCGAGATGTAAAGAAGCTGTCGGATGTGCAGTGGTGTTTTAAATACAGTAACATGACAGGTTTCTCCTTGATACTCTCCTGGGTGCTAGTGGCACAGCTCGTGTATGTATGAGAAGACCTCAGAAGCTATGAGAAAGGGAATTTCACCAGCACATCTCTGAGGGGATCTTCATGACACTGAAGCCAGCACTGCAAACCCGCAGTTTGTATTATTTCCAGCATTTTCTAACGAGACTTCAGAGACTGTCACACCCATGCAAAAGGAGAAAGGCACCTGTGGACCCAGCAAGACCACTCTCCTGGTCTGTGCTGCACATATACAACCCTACGAGCTGTGAATACCTTTTCCAAGTTTTTTTCCGTGCCTCTGCCATGCTCGTAACACAGACCCACATTGAACTGGGCTTTGCTGTAGCCTCGATCTGCTGCCAGTTTGAAGCAGGTGTAGGCTATCCTGTAATGGCCCGCTCTCATACTTTCAATCCCTGAGAAGAACACAATGTAAAAACAGGGGAAGAGAAAATGGACAGAATGCAACCTTAAATGAAGCAACCCCCCCCACTGCTACTGGGCCTTCCTTGGCCCATGCCAAGTGCTCCGGTCCACTTCCAGCTGGCTCACCAACCCTCACTTCACAGGACCAAAGTTTCCACAGGAAAAATGGCAACACTGTCTTTTAGGGTTTTTTCTAGTCTCACTGCAAAGAAGGATCACGGGCTAACACAACGTATGGTTTGCACAGAAGTGGTTTGCTTTTATAGTGCTGCCACTAGTGTGTATATAGGGCAGGGATTTTTTCCTTAGATGGTTGCATCTTCCTTCAGCTCTTCTTAGAGTTGCAGTTCTGCAATTGCTTTTTCAGCTTGCCAGGAAGACTGAGATCTCAGACAATGAAAAAGGATACAAGGATATGACAGCTCGTGTTGCAAAAAACGATAGAGAGGGCTTAATTTCCAACTACAGATGTCAGGACAACAGTGCAGGCTTCAACCATGCCTGGATTTAAATATGCTGATATAAATCAGGTAGCAGGATGGGACAAAGGGCAATAAATCTCTCAAAGCACAGTTGAAATTGCTGAAAGGAGGCTTCGGCTTGGGTATATGCCATCTCTGCCTTCACACAAGACCTGCAACGATTTGGAGGCCCTCCAAAAAAGAGAAATGTGTGGTTTAAGGACAAAACAAATCCAAGTCCACATTACCGAGGATATTCAATGCAATGGAAATGTCAATCCGGAAAATCTGCTGTAATTGGAAAGCAGCTTCCTCTAAATGCCCTCGCTGAGCTGGGTCACCCTGAGGAGTTAAAGAAGAAAGCTATTAAGACAGCAAAAACATACAAACCTTACAGGAGATTCTTTCTTGGAAACAGAGCAGGGAGACAGATTTGTACTGTACTATAGTTATCAAGAGGGTGATGTAATCTGGTGTCATGTGTCCACAAAAAAATCTCCCTGTCCTACACAGCCATCTAGTTAGGGAAGCTGTACGGACATTGCTCACCTCCCCTCTGGTGAGGGAGCTTGGCGTAGCCTCTTGGACATTGTCAGACTCCTCCCTTCAAAAGTAACGTTAGTCCTTGTTCACTCTCCCGCATCGTATCAACAGCACTAACAGTCTCTGCCAAACATGCACTGACATATTTGTATACGCTTCACGCAATCCAAGCTGAGGCCACACCATCAGCTTACTGAACACTGCACACTCCCAATAAAATCCTGGACAGCAGAGACAGTGTCTTTTCTCTCTCAGTAATGGACAGTGTTTTTTACTTTACCACAGCTCTGCAAGGTGGGAGGAGGATTAGCCTGGCCTGCAGCTTTAGCTTCCCAGCTTGTGTACCAACTTAGTGCCATCGAGTGGCAGCAGTGCACACTGCACACGAGCTGAGATGCCTCTGTGCTTGGGGAAGTCATGCAGCAAAAATGCCCCTTGACACCCAACAGCTTTACTGCTCAGCCAGCATTCAGAGCTGCTCACAAGAGGACAAGACGTGGACCAACTCCCCTCCTCTCCTGAGACCTGTCTCACTACCTACAAACAAGCTCGAGACTCTTCTGATGGGCCCTGCAGAAAGTGGCACCTCCCAAGATGGGGAGCTCAACGTTCACCCCCTCAGCAGATCAGGCGAATGTCTTTCTGTTGGAGGAGCAGAGGTCACTTCCATGTCAGAGAGAGGATCCCACTCTGTTAAACACTGAATTTACCTCCACTCTGTTCAAAGTGTCCTTGAGCAATTGCTCAGCTGACTGATTTTTAAAATGGGGAATTGTCAGCTCCTCAGACTGTGAATTGCAAGGAATTAGCAGGTTTAATCACAACAAGAATGATATTATAATGTACAGCCTTGTGACTCTCAAGCTGATGCACCCTCTTCAAGCCCAAAGTGTCTTCCTCTCTATAACAGACAAGAACCAGTCCCGATTTGCAGCTTTAGGAGGAGTGACACCACCTTCTCCAGTCATGGGTTGTCTGGTAAAAACCTAAACAGCAACAGCATGTAATCACCCAGCAAAAGATTGCATCAAAATGCAAATATACAAGAACAGACCGCTGCTACTGGATTGGGTTCTTTTTTTGCTCATTTTTTTTTTCCTTCCCATTTTCTTTCAATGCTTCTCTACTAGCACCACTGTTACACAGACACCTTAAAGGGATACCAGTTTGTAGTTTCTGAAACTTTGCTCTGGCTAAAGCATAGGGCAGCATATCATGTCTCTCTTTCTCCTGGCCTCCAGCTATGCAGGGCAGAAAAGTCTTGTGTGTGAGTGAATTGCTCAGGCTGTGCTTGGCATTTCATTGAGAAGTCCTCCTGTAGGGAAGGGTCCTCCGGTGCAGATGGAGGGTGTGAAAAAGGAAAGCTTACCTTTGGAGTGCAGAGAACTGTCCCCAAGCTAGAGCCCTCAGAGATATGGAACTCCCCTACATTAAAAGAAGAACAAAAAAAGCAAGTTTAAGCAATGCTGTATCTTCACCTCTTGTATAAGCAACAAAGTGCCATGTGAATACAGTCCTGTAACCTGCAGCTGGCTAACACACCTCCTCCAGAAAGACCCCCAGTCTTGAAGACACCAAAAGGTAGAAGATCTCCCGCTCCTTCTGAAAGTTTGTCTCACCAACTTGCAATTTCTGCTTTAAACCTCTGTGCTTCATTTAAAATTAAAATACATCTGGTTTCTGCTCCCAGGCGCTGGCTCTTCTAAGCTTTTTTTTCCTCTTTACTAAAAAGCCCATTCTCCTTTTGAAAGTCCTGATACGACTAATCAACCCCTCTTGATTCTTGTCTGTGATTCTAAACAGACCGCACTGTTCAGATCTTTCAACTGAAGGACTTTTCTGCCCGAGCTGATTCATTTTATGACTTTTTGCCACTATTTCTGAATTTTCAACATTGTTATTGAAGCGTGGACCCTCTCACCAGTGTCACAGGAAGGGTGAAATTGCCTCCTTAGTTGAATTTGTAACTGCCTAGTTTGCATGGATCAGAATTGTGCTCCTGTTCCCATCGCCCAGGGCATCATACCAAGATCTCACGCTTAGGTGCTTGCCTCCCTAGCCCCTCTTCCAGGTAATTTCTTTACAGGGTACAGTTCTGCTTCTGCAAGGGGATGATCAGAAATGCTGTTCTGGCTGCATCAGATGCAGGCTTAGGCTATCACCCCAATGTGCCCCACTCGTTCATCGCTGCCCTCTTCAATATGCTGGCACAACCACATGTTCCGCCACTACCTGACCGGTTTCAATCAGGATTATCTAACGAAAACATCTACAGCAAAAGCTAAGCCACCGTGCTCTTAACAGAAGTGCTGGAAGTGATTACAGAGGTATTTACGCCAGCTACTCTAAGAGGATGGTGACATCTAGCAAAGAGGACGAACAGGTGAGGACTGACTGAGGCCAATTATTTTTAACCTGAATCACCATAAGCAGCAGGATCCCACTGGGCACCCAACACCAGGTGCTGAAGCCTGGATCACTTCAAGCCAGTGCTGCTAAGCCAAGAAGTAGCTGTGTCCTCCCCATGTCTCCCTGTCCCCCTCCCAAGCTGTGTGGCTGCAGAGCAGGGAGCTAATACGAGTGAAAAATTACTCTTTTTTGGGGCCAAATTCCTTGATTCCTGGCACTATATGGCTACACAAGCACTTGTGCTGGCACAAAGGCAGAAACGAGTATGCAACAGGCAGGACTGCTTCTTGCCATGCCTGCACCGTCTTACAGTGCGCATGAAGCCGTGGCCTGTGTTCCAGCTGCAGCCTCATTATTCCCAGATAAACAATTCCCCTCTGGCTGTATTAAAATGTATTTTATCTGAACAAGCCCCACTCACCCAATGAGCAAGATCGCTATGGCAAACATGATTTCTATTCATCATTCCACCAAAAGTAATATAATCTGTGAATTTATTAGTTATGCTTTACATTTATTTTCAGATCAGGCATAAAATTATCTGATCTTTCTCACTGTAAGGCGCTCTCTCTTGTTCAGGTATCTCCCTCATGATGCAAGTTGTTTTTTTGCCATACATACAATAGCAAATCCCATGAAAAAAAATTGTCTGTATTAAAAATTCTCCCAACTATTTGTTTAAACAACATTAGTACATGCATGCTGTCAAAAAACTTTACATTTCACATAGACACCTACCTCTATTGTTTTACTGAGAAAACATGCTGTCATTTGGACAAACCATTATCCCATGAAAAAGAAACAGAAACTAATTCTGAATTCTATCATCCTGCAGAACCGTCTCATGCCTCTCTCCCACTGGAAACTGCTCCTCACCCAAATCCCAGTAATCTCCCCAGAATAGAGTCACCAGTCCTGGAGAGCATAAGGTCATTTGGAAGAAAACACAGGGACCAACCGATCCTGACACCCAGTCCCATCTCCTGAAGGACTAGATTAATGAATTCTCTTGGTACTCACCTCTGAGGCTAGACAAGCCTCAAATCAAAATTCTTCACAGATACCATGATCTTTAAGACTCACCTGTTTCAGAGAGGCTGCTTCAATACCAGGCACACAATCTAACCACAACGCTTAGGTTCCTTCAGCAGTAAACAGAGAAATAAAAGCACCCCCCGGCAGCAAACAATCCCATCCCACCATCTTAGACTAACCTTCAACCTGACATTAGTTAATACTAGTTCACCCCAACTGTTTGTTTCTTATTTCCCAAAGAATGGTCGAGCTTCAGCAGAACTTCCTAGGAACTAGGCTTTGACAAATTCCTTGCTATATTACACATACAGAATCACATTAAATTATTCTTAAGGTTGTCTATTCAAAGCACACAAAAGCTGTGAATATCACAGTTGGAATTTTCTGCGTGACTTTATTTCTACTTCTTCAAACATGTGCTATGATGTAACATGACTATGCATCCTTTTTTCCATGCAATCTTGCAGCTTTCAGTGTACTGGATGCCCAATGCTCACATATTCAGCAGCTAATAAATATTTTGTATTTCCCCACTGTTCATCCGGTACTAATCAAATGTTGCTCAAAGCTACCTCCAAATGAGGAATTAATAATCTTCTCGTAGACAGTCTAGATTGCTCATCCCAAAACATCCAAACGCTTCACAAGAATGAATTCACAACGAGAGCTGGCCAATATCCAGGATTTCTGCCTCATGGAAAATTTTAGTGTTTCCAATTGGTTTCATTGTGCTTTGAAATGAAAACACACTTTTGAAATGTCTGTAACCTCAGAATTGAAATAACGAATTTTACAGTTCTGCCAGGGGTAAAATACAGCTCCCCAGGGCAGCATTCAGCTGCTATAACACTGAGACCAGCTGTAATCACCTGCTCGTTCACTATGTGCCTTTAACTTTTGGCAAAAAAGCTTCGCGTGAGGCATGAATTGCATGAAAAAAATAGGATGTGATCATGCAGCTGAGGACTTGCTGATAGTAATATCCAGAATTCTATTTAAAGAAACTTTTAAATGAATTTCCTAAAGTTTTCTTTTTAAACACACTAAAAGTAATAGATTTTATCATATTGTGTTACGTTAAAACTGCAATGGCTCATCTGCAAAGCTGGGGTGTTTGGATCCAGCACAAAGATCTTTGCCACGTGAGGTAACGAAGTAGTTGATGGCAATAGCAGATTGTCACTGTACAGACAGACCAGCACAGGCAAGCCTGGAAACTAACTGAAACACTGAAAGAAAGGGTGAGGACATGGAATTCTCTCTAGAAGGTCATTTGCCATTGCTGCCAACAACAAACTGGAGAAGTGAAGCTACATTCTGCTCCACTCTGAGTTCTAGAGGTCTGTTCCCTAATGGCAAGGCTTCGATACCAGATTCCCCTGCATCATCTGCCAGGCGCCTGTCCTTCCTTTCCTTCTGCTCTTCCCCAGCTTCTTTCTGTGTTCTGATTTAGCCAGTCTCATTCTCTTTTGGTAGCTAAACACCAGAAAAAAAACCCCACAAAAGCCCTAAACCTTAGGCAGCTTTTTCTGTAGAAAGCAAAACATACTCTGAGAGAAAGGTATCGCCAAGGCATCATCAACCTTCACTTCAAAACTTTCCATGGAAAGATTCACAGGACTTCTCACATCACAAAACTATGCATTTTTCAGACTCTTCAGTGAAAATTACTGACTCTCTTCAGCTTGGCTTTTGTCAATAAATTCCCCCCAAACAGATGTACAGCATAATGTGAGAATGTAACCTGAGGACTTATGTATTGAGCAAAATCAAATTATTTCTGACAACTGACAGTTGTAGACACTGTGTAAGGAACAGGGATTAGGAAGTCACGCTTTTCCTAGCAGAACTTTCCAGCAATCAGCTGTTCTGTGATCTTCTGAGCAGGAGGTTTTAGCTGGACCAGTTAAGTTTAATTTGAATGTGTAATTTTACCTAATCACTTCTTGGAACCCATTTATACTTCTGGGCTGTAGCAGTGAGTTCCACAATTTACTTCTGCACTGGCCAAACATGTAGTGTCTTTTGGTGTTTTTTTTTGTTTTTTCCAAACTTGTTACCTGAGCATTTCTGTGCTGCCTATTAATACATGAATTATGAAAAATATTGTCCCTGTTCACCTTCCCTCAACACTTTTAGTTTCACAGAGCTCTAGCACACCCGCTGCCACTTCTTGTTTAAGCTGAAGAGTCAGTCTCTGTGTGTACGTAATTGTCTCCTCATCCTTTTCCATGCCTTTTTGTTACTGTTTTTAAGACAGAGTGACTTTTACCTAAGTGTTCAAGGTGTGGCTGTATCACAGATTTACACAAAGCTACAATACTATCTTGTCCTCGGTTCCTTCCTTTACAGTAATTAACATTTAATTGGCCTCACTGCTGCTGAGCACTGACTTAACTTTACCAAAAACATGTCCACGGTGACTTTAAATGTTCCCTCTGCAATATAATTATTAATTTGACACTTCTCATTCTGTATGTGTATTTACAGTTACATTCCCCTGTGTATACTAATTTAACCTACCTTGGGATTACCCTGGTTTTAGTTCCTGTGCAATCTTTTGCTGTGACTTTCAGATTTGACTGTCCTGAGTAATTTTGTACCATTTGTTGCTTCTGTCACCTCATTCATCACCTCTTTTTTGCAAATGACTGCTGACTGTGCTGAACAGAACAGGTTTCAACTAAGGACTTAAGGATATCCACCAGTAATAGCTCTCCATGTGAAAACTATTTCTTGTACTTTAGGGAATTACTAGCCCAAGAGTAGACCCTCTGTCTTCCCCCACATCAGCTTTATTTCTCTTCTTCTTTGTTTTTGGTCCTGGATGAAAGATTTTCAGAAAGCTAAAGGCTGGATAATCTTGTTCCACATGCCTGTTGACTTCTCCAAAGAACTGTTAATGGATTTACAAGTCTCCTAAGTCTCTGCAGTGGAGCAAACTGGCCTGAGAAATGGCTTCCTAAATCCTTCCAAGACCTTTGATATAGCACACTCATCCAGGTATCTAACATCTCTATTCTACATCACAGTTTCTATCAACTTAGAATTACCTTTTTTTCAGTTCTGGAGCTCAAACAACCCCCCTTTTCAAAAGCCAATGTCCAATTTGTCAGTGTTCATTCTTCTGATCATACAACAGATTTAAACACTGGATTACATATCATCATTGGAGGCTCAGCGATTTCATAGCTTCTGAAGAACATCTGAACGAAGAGCATGTGGCCTCAGTGACTTGTCACTGTTCAATTTATCCGTTTGCCTAAAAGCTCTTCCTGTTGACTCTCAGTAGGAAACTGTTTGTCAGACACACGTTCACTCCTGAATGTTCAGCTGTGCCAACCAAAGGCATCGCTGTCTCCCACTTCTCCCAGAGGTCCATGTCCAGTAATCTGCCAGCAAGGCAGTGTGTTTGAGTACTTCTTAATATGCTCCAGGCAAAAGCAGATGGGTTAAACAGTTTAATTGGCAGTTTAGGTAAATTAACCTGGCTGTTTTCCTGGAGTTAATTAGAAGACATGGAAACAAAATGCTCCATTTGCCAACTGATGGGAATGGTAACCTCTGGCAGGAGATGGGTTTGATAAGCAGTGATGGGCAGTAGCTTAAATCAGCACAGAAGAAAGCCAAAAATCTGTAAGAAAGCAAAGAATGGGAAACTCCTCTGACCTTTTCTGCAACACCTTACATCACCTAGACAACCTCTGTGGACTGGCTTTTTTTCGTGCCTCTTCTACACCATGATCAGATGTTGTTTTTCTTTTTCTACCTGCTCCAGCAGGCTTCCTGCTTCTAACAATTTTCCTAAAGCCTTTATTAGTGTTTGTATATCTAATGAGTAGCCTCATCTGGTCTTCCTTGATATGACTTTAAATTTAACATGTTAAGACATGCTTTCCTGGATGAGATTTCAGTTTTTTTGAAGTATATCTTCCTATTTTTATAAAATTCATTTTACTAAGAATGTCTTTGATACCTCCTTCCACTGTCTTATCTACAGCGTAAGTGCTTGGAAATACATCCTCATCTTCCAGGAAGAAAATAATTCCTTTAGTTTCACACCATGTACACAACTCTCCCAGATAACTGGTACACGACTCGCCTGAATCCTTCTGACTGCAAACATCTGTCCACAATAAAAGAACAGAAACTGGATGCTGTAATCAGGTCCCTAAGGCAGACCAGTATTGGTAAACTGATGTCACCTGCACAGCTCCTCACCTGCATTCAGGAGCTTTTTTTCTCCTGTCTCTGGACTCCTGACTGATATCTCTGAAGTTCTGTCTTTCCACTCTAACCTATTTCCTCAAGCATCAAAAAATGGCTATACACTTCTTGGCTCCTAGCTTTGCCTTGGGGAAACTCTGAGACTCAGAAGTCCTTCTGCCACAAGTATCCTGCCCTGCAGCACATTGCACATACCTAATTCTGCCCAGGGCTGGCTCTCTCCTTGCCCTGAGGGGATGCCTGAGGATGCATTCTCTGGTACGACCTCTGGGCTTCCTTTCTGCAGGAAGTGGGACCCCAGCTGCACACTGGGACAGCTGGTTGAGGCTTCAGTCACCACTGAAATACAGAGTGTGAAATGGTTCCCGTTAGCTGTGCAGTGTCTGCTTTAGGAGACAACACTGAACTGTGTATCTGCCCAGTGTTCTTCTCTGCTCTGACCACAAAGTCAAGCAGGAGGAATGTTCAGGGAGCAAAGTCCAGAACAGAAAACAAAGGTAAGTGCACGTGGAATGCATAATGGGATTGCACCAAATCGTTAAGAAACAGCGAGGTTCCCCTGACAGATACCAGCCCTCACTCTCCCCAGAGAGCTTGAAAGCTGGTTGTCAGCTTTTCACAACTGCTCTCTTCCAGCCTTAGTTAACATACCACGAGGCAGAAATCCTGTCCGACAGCAGGGCCCTCCCACACCCCTTCTCACAAGCCAGAGCTGCTAACCTGTCTGTTGAGAAGGCAAGGAAGAAAGCCAGAGAGACCTGTGCTCTCTCCTGGTGTCCGGAAGCGATCTCAGCCATGAGATCTGTCTGACCAGCTGCAGCAGCAGTGCACCGAGTGCTCCCTGAAGAAAAGCAGACACAAGTCAAGGAAAACAGCCCCACTCCCTCCTTCTGTCCCATTTCCATGTGGTAGATTGTCCACAGCTCCTTTTTGGAGAGCCTTCCCACCACGGCTCCTCTCCCAGCGTGTCCTGCAGTGCCCACAGCTCCCATCCCCTTTCACACCCCCAAGGTCTTCTGGTGACATCCCTCCGAGCCCGGACATCTCACCCAGGTGACTGCCTCCAGCACGGAGTAGCGGGGCACCAGGCCGGGCAGGGGCTGCTGCCTTCCTCCTCGCCCCCGGCCATCCCGGGGCCGTCCATCCTGACAACCGGACGTCCTAAAACAACCAGAAAACACCGTGAAGCCAGAAATCAGCCCTCAGCGTCACCC
>NW_010540602.1:1312-1731 GCF_000687285.1 Phaethon lepturus | reverse complement strand
ACTGCTCTAGCACTTCGTGGGGCCCCACAACACCCCACTTCAGGGCCAGGACCCCCCCAACCGCAATGACCACCCTCTTCGCGCCCCCAGCTGTACCTGTGGAGCGCTCGGCGGAGTCCTCGGTGCGCTCTCCTTTGTCTTTTGGAGGTGGTTTAGGAGGACCGTCAGCTTTTCTGTCGGTGGTCCGCTGTCCCTCCTCTTCGTCCTCCCCGTCGGGGAACTCCCATTGCGACTCTCCTGAGCGCTCGTTAACATAGAAATAGCGTCTATGCTCCCTAAATCACAAGAAAGAGAAGGAGGCTTTAGATTCCCTCCTCCGCCACCGACACTCCGAGGCGGGCCTGCCCACGACAGCGGTGCGCTCTCGCAGGGAAGACCCTCTGCAGCAGGGCTGCCGCTCTCCCAAACGCAACAAACAA
>NW_010540602.1:0-1224 GCF_000687285.1 Phaethon lepturus | reverse complement strand
GGAAAAGCCCCTCTGCAGCGGGCCTGCCGCTCCCCCAAACGCAACAAACAACTTCGAGGACAGAGGCAGGAGAGGCCCGAGCCGGCTCGCTCAAAGCTATTTGCATTGCTGGCTGCGTGAACGTCGCCCTGAGCCCCCCGCTCCGAGGGAGGGGAGGGCTGAGAAAGCAGGCCAGCACGCAGCAGAGCGACGTCTCGCTAGCACCGGGACTTTCAGCCGCCACCCTGGCTGAAAGTCGCCCTCCAAGAAGAGGCATCGGGGAACAGCCCAATGGAGAGAAGCGGCTGCCCCCCTACCCCGTGGTGCGCGGAGGTCGCTTTTATGATACTCTTGGTGTCAAACACACAGTGAATGCTAGAGAGAGGGAGCGGATCTGGGAGCTGAAAAACAAAAGAGCAAAGATTTCAAACAAAGGAAAATTAATCAAGAAAGCCAAATAGAAAAAGAAATGTTTGGGTCTGACCTGCTGGCAGGAGACAGAAATCTTGTTCTTCATTCCGTCGATGAGTTGAAGTTTGTCCTTTGTCAGAGCTGTTGGTCAGAAGAGGTGATCCAGAGATCCTGCAAAGTTCACAGAGCTCTCGCATGCGCGACCCCCCAGGCCCGCCCTCCACAGCGCTTTACACTCGTGAGAGTGAAAACCAGCTCTGTCCGATCAGGGAATCAGCTCCGTCTCAAAGCACTGAGCACTCCGTTTGGATCCTCCAGTTTGGTGGCTGGCCCAAACTCTGCGAGTGCCGGACGTTTCTCTGCCTGCCCAGCATTGCTAACAGAAGCTGCTCTCAGTCTCCGAGAGGGACGGCGCCACGTCGTCGGGTGGTGATGGTCACATATCATGTCTGAGATGTCAGAGATGAAAGGTGAGAAAGGTAGGAGAGCGCGTACCTGTCCCAGTGGCAGGACCAGCCTTTAGGGGTGGCGTTTATTTCGTATTGTTTTAGCTGTTCGGCTGCATCTTGGAGTTTGCGTTTGAGGTAGTTTCCATTGAGAGCACCTTCTCGCCAGTCTGCAATGCGGGTCTAGAGGGCAAGAACCGGGGGAAGCCGTTGAGGGAGGCCGCAAGCAGCCCTCGGGACAGGACTCGAGGTCCGGGAGGCTCCCTTACAGCACGGGACTCGGGGGGCCAGGAGGAAGACACCGCCTCCGCGCAAAGCCATGCTCTCCCCCCGCGGAGGAAGGGCCCTGCAGGAGGTGGGCGGGCGCGCGGCGCCGCTGCGGCCACGA
>NW_010540601.1:0-277 GCF_000687285.1 Phaethon lepturus | reverse complement strand
TGATCTTAAAGGTCCTTTCCAACCTTAGTGACTCTGTGTGATTCTGTGATTCTGTAGTCCTTTTGCGGGGCCATCAGTTCTAGCAGTGGTGGATATATCACATAGATACACCCTTTTAAACAAGGCTTGAGAGAAAGTTACAGCAGCCTTAATACGATGCTCAGTCATAACTAAGCAATTCTATTGACTTCAGTGGGGTTGCATAAAAATAACTGCCAGCAAAACTTGGCTCAGACACTTAAAAAAAAAAAAAACAGAAAATAAATTCTTACCCCAC
>NW_010540600.1:326-566 GCF_000687285.1 Phaethon lepturus | reverse complement strand
GGTGGTTCTGGTACTGGGATAGACTGGCTGCAGCCTGCCGGGACCAGTATGATGCTCCTAGCACCAGTATGGATCCCCTGGACCAGTGTGACCTTCCCACAACCAGTATGGAGCCCCTCACACCTCCCAGCACCAGTATGGATACCCTTGTCTTTCCAGTACCAGTACGGATCCCCCCAGATCTCCCAGTATCAATATGCATCCCCCGGGACCAGTATGGAGCCCTCGGCACCAGTATAG
>NW_010540600.1:0-201 GCF_000687285.1 Phaethon lepturus | reverse complement strand
CAAATGCCAGCAGGCCCCTCCCAGTCGTCCTTGTACCAGCACAACCCCCCCAGTACCAGTAGGGGTTCTCCCATACCAGTATGACCCTTCCATTACCAGTACGGATATCCTAGTCCTGGCTAGTACCAGTACAGCTGTTCCAATAGTAGCGTGGGTCTCCCAGTACAGGTATGTTCCCCTCATACTGGTTTGTGGCTCCCC
>NW_010540599.1:0-979 GCF_000687285.1 Phaethon lepturus | reverse complement strand
GCAGGCAGCATAAGCATGTGCAGGCTGCTCAGACAACAATGTAATTTGAAGCTTTTACTTCTCTTTCCGGCATATACCGAAGTCCATTTTCAGTCTGGCTCTGCCTTGCATTTCTTCTTTCGGCCTTGCAATCAACTTGGTTCATATTTAATAAAGTCCAGTGGACCATCTTGAAAATTTCTTCAAGACAAAATATTCATCTTGGCTTTCCCTTTGGAAAAGGAAGATGAGGCCCGCCAGCTCTAACCCTGAGTCCGTGCTTTGGAAGCTGGATCTTCACCTTGTTCCTGCACACCTGGAGTTGGCGGTGAAGAACTGAACCATGTAAGAGCAATTTGTAGACTCGGGAATCAGCTGCTGAAAATACAAGCTCCACTAATTTTCCGAACATTTCAAAATAAAGATTACTTTAAACCCTCTTATCCAACAATTTTCAAGGGAAACCATACCCAAGAAAGGGGTAAAATGTTGTACTGCAGATAAGATGTTAATTATAAAGGCAGTGGCAGCAGAAAAGCTCTTTTTTTTTTTTTTTTCCAAAAAGTAATTTTAGTGAAGGAAAAGAAATCCTGATCTTCCAACTACATGAATCACTAATACATGCAATGACTTCAATATTTGCTCCTAAGGAAGGAAGCAAGGCTGCTTCGGAGATGGACTTGAAGCAAGCAACTGCAGTATATGCCGAAAAGAGGCGGTAGGAAATCCCCAGCCTCTGATATAAACATCTATGGCTACCAGGTCTTGGTCTCCAATTCATTCTTACACGAGTTTGCTTCACTTCAAGCATTTTAAAAGCATATTTGCTACTTGCGATTACAAAATCCCTCGTTAAATATTTATTTTAAGAAATCATCAAGGGACCTGTCAAGTCCTACCAGCAAGCGTGACAGTCACGCTCTTAGCCTGACGGGTGCCTGTTTGCGGTAGTATTTGCCTTTCCTCCCCGGACAGCAGAGCACCTCTGCTCCAAGCTGCT
>NW_010540598.1:0-225 GCF_000687285.1 Phaethon lepturus | reverse complement strand
TACTTTTATATATTTTATATACTTTATACAATATAAATACTAGCATAAGTCTACGATATTATTTAGGCCAAGTATGAAAACAATTAGAAAACAGTAGAATTCCTTTTCCAAATTATTCTGAAATTTCTTCAGGAGTAAATTACATATTTTATTTACTAAAAGGAGTGGAATAAAAAGGAAGATTTACTAAATACAGTATTTCAGACATGTCTTGGAATTGGTTTT
>NW_010540597.1:353-3099 GCF_000687285.1 Phaethon lepturus | reverse complement strand
CACCACGCGCGGCCGTTACGAGGCAGACAGGACCGTGCGGTGGGCAGCAGGGGAGCTTCATACTAGAGCAGTGGATGGATCACAAGTAAGTGACATGCTCTATAAGCAGATCAGATTTTCAAGCACTGCCCCAGGACACACCGACTGAATAAAAGAAAAAAACCCACGGGGTATAGCCCAAACCCAGACGTCCAAAATCCACTCAGCACCGCACCAGAATACACACAGTGGTAGCACAAAACACCGCATTCCACAACACCACAAGTACCTTCACTTCTATTTTAAATACCAAATTAGCTATCCCTCCCATTTTTAGCACTGCTACCTGGAATTTGGGAATACATGCTAATAGGCCAACTATAAGATCTCCCATTGACAGATATTATTTATGTTGTTTGTACTGATGGTGCAAGATGAACTGAGGGAATGGACATGCGCAATGCAGTCGTTCAGCAAGTGTATAAGCAGCCTTATGCAATAATCATTTAACTAGTTTATTAAATGTGTTTCCTTTTCAGAGTAAGTTCAACATGTAATGCCAAAAATTCACCGAGAACTCAAATAGCTTAGTAGCCAGTTATCACCTGTTTAACTTAAAGTACTGATACAGGAAATAGACATATTACACATCACTAAAATTTTCACACATACACACACACACACTTATCATCATCCTGTTTGGATCAATTTATTTTCACAAATCAATTTCCTTTTTCCTACTCATACTCTTCACATTTGCTGAAGGCACAACACCCAGATAGGCAATGTAAAATGTACTTCCCGTAGAAAAGCTATAGTCTCCTAAGAGAACAGCTTGGCAAAAATCACTCTTGCTTAAAAACTCAAGTTCCAACATGAGCCTCCAAAGAGCATCAGCAAACACTGCCAAGACTAAAAACTACTTGAGGTGTCTGCACTTCTCATATGCAACACACCACTTCGGCTTTAATAAACCAGGACTTTTCCAGGAAATTCTAAAAGCAGAAGTAGTAAAACCTCTCTTTTTTTTTTTTAATCAAGTTTTAACGATGGGACAAAGTCTCTATGCAAAGCTCCCAGAAAGAGCCAGACCACCATCTGGCTCCATCATAGAGCAATGACAATTCGTAAGAAACACGTATCTAACTAGCGCTCTGAAATCAAACGCTAGGTTGACTCCGTAAAAGTTCCATTATAGCTATGAACACACAGCTGTACGTTTCCTCCCTCCTCATACATAAATATACCCTCGGACACTTGGACACAGGGGTAAAATAAATCATTTTATGCATTTGTCTATGCTTCGCTCTTATGCCTGTTACCAATCAACATCAAGAAGTATCTTAAATATTGTACGTATTGTTAGCACTATAGAATATATAGAATATATGTAACTTTATTTTTGTTTTCACACATGCTAATGTATCCAGTATGATAAATTTCTTTTTAAATCCTGCACTTCTTGTCACGCTGTAGATCCACTTCTATTTGACACTGACTCCTGGACATACATGTCAAGACAAAAATAAATACTGCTGTGATGGCAAATATTTTAGAACTCTTAGGACACTAATACAGCGGCACTTGAAAGACTTCTTAAACACAACGAAAAAGACAATAGTTAAATAGAAACCTGCTTTGACACAGCCATAAAACCTGTACTACATTTGCGAGATCCATACTTGTTTCTGCGAGAGCAGCTCCTAATCTTTGAACATGTCAAATGTTGCACTCCAGCCCTCCACCCATACCCTTAAAAAAAGTCCACGTTGTTATTTTAAGCAAGCATCCCCTCCAGCTGTACATAAGCAACACTGTAATTCCCAAACAATTGAGGTAATTATAAAAATGAATATCATTTATTGTTTTTTTTATTACTATCATGTCTGAACATTTGCTTTCATACAAAAGTCTGATTTTCAGCATTATGCTTTCCAAGGGCATCCCCTCCACACCAAGGGAGGTAAGTTGTGTTAGGAATTGTGCAAGAGTTTTTGTTACCATCTTCAAAACCACAAGAACTCCATAAACAATATTTTGGTACAGAATCACTGCCTGGCATTTTAGAGAAGGGGAAAGGGGCGTTACACATATTATCAGTTCCACTTTATTTTTTTCTTTTTTTTTTTAATCGCATCTAATCCAATGGAAGGAGGGGGGTAAAAAACAAGAAAGAAAGAAATCATCACATTACTGTATGTTACCCTTCAGTAGTCTTTGGAGGAAATCAGAAACCAGGTCGCTTTTCCCGGCTCCCTCCCCTCACTCAAGCCAGCTGGAGGGGCTCCTCTCCCCCAGGGCCTCAGTTGCCCCCAAGGGCGGTCGGTGGCTGCCCGCTGCCCCGTCACAGCCGCGGCTTCCTGAGCAACGTTCTGCTGAGGTCCTTCACCTCTTCGGGGCTGCCGACCCTCTCGTAGCCCAGCAGGGCCATGGGCTGGTGGCAGTACTCCTCGACCTGCTTGATCTGCTGGTAGCTGAGCGCAGTCCTCCAGGCGCTCAGCGCCTGCGTGGGGTGCATTTCTTGGCCGATACCACAAAGGGCTTGGAGGAGTAGCCGGGGCCGCTGGTCATGTTAAGGGCAAACTTCTCCATCTCTGGGCTGACTGACAGGTTGACAAAGCCATACACCTGCCGCAGGGTCTTGATGGGCTCGACCACCAGGTCCTCATAGCGCACGGCCATGTAATTGCCCTGCAACCAGTCAGGGGGGTGCAAGGCAGTCTGCAGGGTCTTGGCCATGCTGCTGCAGATAACCTCCATGGCACCC
>NW_010540597.1:0-307 GCF_000687285.1 Phaethon lepturus | reverse complement strand
ACAGCTTGTGGCCGGCATCAAGGAAGGGCATGCGGTGGATGCGGGGGTCCCTGCTCCTCACCACCTGCAAGCTCTCCCGGATGAGGCCATGCCGGGACTTGATGCGGGAGCTGGCAACGGCCCGGGGGTCCCGCACCAGGTGGATGACTTTGAGGTCCAGGGTTGGGTCCTGCATGAGTGGGGCAAGGACAGCCAGGTCGAAGACACGGACACCCTTGATGACCAGCGTGCGATACTTGTGACACTCCTCCTGGAAGCGGCTGAGGCGCTGCGGGGGGCACTTCTTGCAGACCCGGTCGTCCACCAT
>NW_010540596.1:0-945 GCF_000687285.1 Phaethon lepturus | reverse complement strand
CACCCAGCCCCCCCAGGACTCCCCCTTGGGCCCCCCCTTGGGTCCCTCCTATTAGACCCCCGTATAGGATCCATAGGTGCCCAGAGGAGGCTCCATAGGGGCTCTGTGGGGTGGAGGAGGGCCCCTAGGAGGCTCTATAGGCGCTCTGTGAGACCACATGGCATCTATAGGTGCTTGTACAAAGCTTTATAGGGGCTTTGTAAGACTATATAGGGCCCATAGATGCCTATAGAAGGCTCTATAGGGGTTCTATGGGGTGGAGGAGGGCCCCTAGGAGGCCTTCTAGGTGCTCTGTGAGACCATATAGGGCCCATAGGTGCAGATAAAAAGCTCTATAGGGCTTCTATGACCTGGAAGAGTACCCATAGCAGGCCCTGTAGATGCTCTCTGAGACCATATAGCGTCCATAGGTGCCTGTAGGAGGCTCTACAGAGGTTCTTTGAGGTGGGGAGATTTCCATAGGAGGCTCTGTGGAGTGGATGGGTGCCCATAAAGAGGCTCTGTAGGGGCTCTGTGGGACCCTATAGGGCCCATAGGTGCCTGTAGAAGGCTCTATAGGGTCTCTGTAGCTTGAGGAGTGCTCATAGGAGGCTCTGTGAGGTGGGTGGCTGCCCCCAGGAGGCTCTATAGGGACTCTATAGGACCCATAGGTGCCTATAGAGCTATCGACAGGGTCCGGGCGTGCCTATATGGGGCTCTTCAAGGCCCCTGTGGGGTGGGCGTGTGCCTGGAGGGGACCCTGTGGGGTGCAAGGGTGCCCCTGGGACGCTCTATAGGGGCTCTATAGGGGCCAGGCGGCACCTATAGGACCCTCTATAGGGTGCGGGCTCGCCGTAGGTGTTCCGCAGCGGCGAGGGGATGGGGATCCGGCTGGACGGCGCCTCGGCTTTCCAGGGGGCCCTGATCTCCCCCCACTACGACTCGCTGCTGGTGAAGGTGGTGGCC
>NW_010540595.1:14639-14881 GCF_000687285.1 Phaethon lepturus | reverse complement strand
TTCCCCATTCCCGCCCACGAAAAGGAGAGCTGAATCCACGACAAAACAGGTGGGGGTTGATCTGTTTTGCTTTGTACCGGACCATGCACCGGCGTGATGCTGCTGCACCTTCCTGGTCTGGGGGCTGTGAGCGGGCAGCCACCGGGGCCAGGTTGTCCCGTCCCCCGAGTCCCATCATCCCAAAACGTCATCATCTGAATGGCAGGGGAGGCATTTAGCTGCTGCTTCTCAGCATCGACGGC
>NW_010540595.1:13446-14158 GCF_000687285.1 Phaethon lepturus | reverse complement strand
CCCGGGGCGGGATGCCGGACTCACAGGGGTGCAGTGGGGTGCGACGTGCCCCCCGACACACGGGCAGCTGCTGCTGGGCGCAGGGCTGAATCACCTCCTAGAAAGCATTTATTTAAATCAGAATTTATTCCCCAAAATTGGGACAGTCCTGAGGCTGTTTGAGGAGACAACCCGGCCGGCTCATCCCACACACATGGCCAGCTGCGAATAAATTTGCTTTTTACTTACTTTTTCCAACTCAAGTGGTTGCTCACACCACCCCATAATATCAGGGTGGTGAAATCATGTTCCCGTTATATCCCTGCTCGGCCCCAGAAAGGTCAGAGGGAGCACCGACGGAAGGAGAGGTGTTTTCGGTTATTGTTCTCCTCTTTGTCACCCCTCCGCGAGGCGCAGGAGGCCGGGCGCCCGCGGCTGGGGTGACACCCGGGGAGGTGACACCCTTCCCACTGCGGTCCCACGCTCGCATGGGATGCGCTGGGCCAGCAGGTTGTTCCTGACGCTTCTCACATCGCAGGATTGATCCTCGGAGGCGTTTCCAACAAACGCTTCCAGAAAACTTTCTTTGCTCCCCCCTTACTTTTTTTTAATTTCTTTAATTAAAAAAAAAAGGCCTAAGAGCTCCCTCTGCCGCTGCAGGGGTTTCGACGGGAGAGGGAAGGACTGGAGCCTGCGTCAGGCGGCGGCCGGCTGGCTGGAGGGGCCCCACAGC
>NW_010540595.1:0-13150 GCF_000687285.1 Phaethon lepturus | reverse complement strand
CGCTGCCGACGAGCTCCGGGGAATCAGCGGGAGCGGGGCAGTGCCGGATCCCCCAACCTGCAGCCAGACCCGTGCGCTCTCCTGCCCCAGCTGCCGCCCAGACCCCACCGCCCCCGATCTGGTCTCCGAGCTGAGACGGAGCAGGACCCAAGCAAAGTCCCCATCCCCTCCTCTCTCCCGTCCAGATCCTAATTAAACCAAACTTCTGGGCATGAGCCTGCAAATTCAAACATGAGAAATCGAGGGCTCACATACCCAAGAGCTGTGCAAAAGGGTGTTTATTTTTTCTTCATCCAAAGAGATTTTAGGTGAGGTTTTGGGGTGGGATCTCGGCCCGCAGGAGGGTTTGGGCACCTCCAGCCTGGTGGGCTCTCGGATGCTGGGAAGCGGGTGTGGAAGTTCCTGCGACCAGAGGCAGTTTTGGTGGGCAATTCAAATTCCTTCTGAAACGGGGTCCGGATGTGAGGGAGGGCTCCAACAAAAGCAAAATATAATCCAGATATTACTTAAAAGAAACTTATATAGAGTTTTAAACCTGACAGCAGAGGGGACAGAAAGCATGGAAGGTCCCACAGGGGTAGAGGATCTATCTAACGGGGGAGAAGTCATACAAACCATCAAAAAACGGCCGTACTCAACATCGGTACACTCAGTAGGAAACTGTGAGTAACAGTCTCAAAAACTAAAGCCTCCTTTAATCTGGAAACATAACAGGAGGCAAAAGCAAGTGAGTACGTCCTGTGGCAGAAAAGCTAAATGACTCATGTACTCCAGCGGTTACTATGGAGTTGTTTACACACTGCTTTGTGATTGGGAGGGGGAAAAAAAAAAAGAGGAAAAAAAAATCTGAAGAACTTGCCCAAAATGAACTAAATAGAAGGAGATTTGCGCAAGCTGGCAGCACAAAGAAGAATCACTCAGCCAGCCAAGGAGGTTTCCAGGAGGAGTCCCAAGAGCTCAGGGATGAACCCACCGAGCTACTAATCCCCAGGCAAAGCGACTGCCTCTCCTGCTGCCAGGTGGGTGGAAGGTGGCAAATGTTTTGGGTTTAAGGATTCTGGGAGGAATATGAGGACCAACAGACCAGAAAATCCAACTCCTACATTGAGCAAACTGTTTGGACTTCTGCAAACCGCGATTCACAGAGATGAGAAACAGCCGAAGAGCGTTTTTATGGCTTTTGCCGAGGGGAGTCCCACCTGGCAAAGCTTAAAGCTCTTTGAAATGTGTAGCAAGCAGCTGGGGGATGAGATGATCTGACATTAATAGCTATTATTTGGATAATTTACAAATTAATAGTTTGTGAAAAAAATCAATAACAAAAGACAGGAATAAAATAGGAGTTTTCATACCAGGGGAAGGTCCCCCAAGGGGTTCCCTGGGAACACATCATTTCTGTCTGAAATTCATTGCCACAGGAGGGTTTGGATGCCACTAAGTCCTGAGACAAGTTCATAGCTGTTAGAAACCAAAATGCAGACACAGGCTTTGAGATCCTGCTCCACAGATTGCCAGGCTTTAAGCAAGGTGCAAGAGTGGCATCATTATTTTAGATCACCATTTCCTTCGCATCAGCATCATCAAGCAGGGTCGGAAACCGGATTTTGAGTTACAGTGACCTTTGGCATGACCAAGGGCAGCCATTTTAATATGAACAAACCCAGGTATTTGAAGTAGATAGAGTTCATCTGTGCAATAGATAATTCAGTAGCGTAACATGACCTTAGAGGGCTCTAGCTCCACAGCCTATACCCTACGGCCCTAAGCTTCCCTACCTGAAATCATCTCTGCTGCCCATTTCTACCTTATTCTACGCTACGGTTTGCTTTCTGTGCTTTAAATACTGTCTCTTCCTTCTCCTCTTTAAATACTCCTTAGGAAAGCAAGATGCTTCCCTTCCCAGGCTCCATTACAGGGAAACCCAACCATCCTCCCGCCCTATCTCTGGGGCTCCAGAAGCCTCTGAGATTTAAGCCATACCCACCAGTTGAGTACGGGGGGCTTGCTCCGGCATGCCGACTGCTGGCCCGTAAAGTGTGCGGAGTTCATTTAATAAGGAAACAGAAAGAAAGCAGGACAACATAGAAAAACCCTTCTGCTTTTACCTGCAGGTATAAAAACTGCTCATCGGATGCTTCACTATGCTCTGAAAGGCCAGGAGACAGCTGTAACACTAACAGTCTGCTGTAGGATCGTGTCTTTAGGAGAGTCAAAATGAACCCCTCTTCCATGTATTTGAACTTGGCCAACTCTGCGCAGTCCCCACAGACCTGCCACAGCATAAAACATGCCTAGCAGAGTCCCTGCTCTTTCATCTCACTAGTGAATCATTAAAAATTGAAACCCCAGATGTGCAGGACCTTGCAACAGAGACACACAAAGCCCTGGGCTTGCAGGAACCTGCTCCTCTGAGGATACCCTCCTGCTATATAAACATCAGCAGAAGCTGCGCCTGGGCTCAAACAGGTGCCTAATTCTGGGTGCAAACAGGGCACCCAGGTGAGGAGGGTGCTGCAGGGACCGGGTGCCTGCAGTCACCCCATGGTTCATTCCTTGCTGCAAATGCCGGGCAGCATGGGGGGAGGCTGGCAGCAACATCCCTGGGTGCTCCATGCCCCAGGGTCGTGCCTGTCCTTTGCCATCACCCCTGGGAATCCATAGCCCGGCCGCTGTAAGAAACACCCTGTCTTGTCTCGTGCTGCCCCACTGCCTCCCCAGGGCCAGCTCCTGCCCCACGATGGACCGGCTGAGCCCTGGCCCAGCCCAGCCACCATGCAAGGCTTGGTGCATTTGCGTTGGTTTTGCTCCTCGTTACCCATCTTGAGAAATGGGGACAAGCCCTGCCAGCCTTTCTGAGTGTCATCGGAAAACCAAGTGTATCCTTGTGCTGCTTGCCCCAGTAAAGTATCAGGCAGGGAGCTGGCATTAACCCAAAACTTGTAAATGCATTAAAAATAGCGTCTCAGCCCCAGGCTTGCTTGCTCCTTCTCGCACTGGCTTGCTCTCCTTGCCGGGCACCAAAGCACCCTCCAGTCATTGCAGAGCACTTGAGCCATCCCCAGCCCTGCCGGGATAAGAAAAGAAACAGAGATACTTGAAAGAGTTAGGAGTCCCACGTCTCCCCACATCCCAAACCTTCTCTTGAGGTCCAACTGGTCAACCGCCTCCTTACAAAGGTCCTCTTGGACACGAAGCCACAATGTCCTCCCAGATGTCTTTACCTCAGTAAAACCAATGACCTTGCTGGGACGATGCTGGCAATCAGCGTTCCCTACCCTGGAGGACACTAGCTGCTCCTGGCACCATGCCATGAGCTGGTGGCTTTTGAGAGGGGAGACCCTAGATCTTCAGCAAGCTGATGCAGCAAGGTCCCAACAGTAATTTTATCTGTCTGGGGATTTCAAACCCCCAAGTTTAATGCAAAACCCAGCGTCTCTCTGCCGGGTACGGTGGCGAACACAGAACACTCCCAGTCTTCCCTTCCCTCACCAGACGGGCATCAAATTAAGTTGGAGGCAGGTTCCACACAAACGAGATGTGAAGCATCTTTCCATGGCCAGTGTTAATCTGTGGAGCTCTCTGCCACAGGACGCTGCAAATGCTAAAGTCTGCGCAGGCTCAGAAAGGAATCGGTCAAATTCACGGCAGCCAATTCCATCAGGTGACACACAGGGAGCTACAAACCTGCAGAGGTACAAAAGGTCTTCCTCAAAGTGTGGATGTCAGTTTGCCACTTCCATACAGTCTTTGCAAGGCATGTGGAATTAGCTACTGCTCGAGTCAAACCTTGGGTCTGATGGGTTCACTCTGACCCAGAGAGCCATTCTCACAGCTTCAAGACACAGCTGGGAGCACATGTACCTGCTGCGAGCCAAGGAAGAGGCTGTCCCCACAGCAGCACCTAAAGGCGATGCCACCCCCTGAGAAACAGGAGTGAAATCCAAGCAGCTGAGCGGCGGAAACCAGTGCAGCGCACCCCCGACGTCAGCTGCCCCGAGCCACGCGCTGGCACCGGAGAGGACAGGAAGGAACTGGAGTGGCGTTCAACACACCCAGTTTGCTTTTGGCACACACGGGCTGATAATGACGAGCCCACGTGTCCTCTGTGGTACAAAAATGCTGCTATCAGTAAAACAGCAATAGCGTTTCCTTTCTCTCTAGCCTTCGCCTGTCTTATCAGGGTGGTGGGGAGGCTCTCGGCTTGCCGTGGGTTTGCAGGGTGGGAAGGGATGCCCGCTCCCAAACTGGGGCTGTATGCATGGAAAGGCAGGAGGGAAGCGAGAAATTCCTTCCTGCCAGGAGCTCTGGAAGCAGCGCTGGGTCCTGGCCAACATCCACCCTCCTCACCCGCATCCCTGTTCCCTTTGGTCTCCCCAAAGGTCACTCTCCATTAGTCACTGCAGCTTTTTGTTCAGAAAATACCAGCTGGGATGTCCTGTCCTGTGTGAGCAAGGCTGACTGTGGCCTCTGCCAAGCAACTACAATAGACCTTTCCCTGCAGCCCTCCGGGCCCGGCAAGTCTCCAAGAAATTCGTGGAGGAAAAGATGGACAGGCTCCAAGTGCCAGGAGACAGGCTGCCTGGGCACACTCAGCATCCCTCCTTCACCCTTCCCTGCAGCACAGAGGGAAGTAAAGATGTACTAGATGGGGTAAAACTGTCTCTAAAGCTTTTGTGTTTTGAGAATATCTGGATGTAGCTTTAAAGCACGGGGTCAGAAAAAGCATTACTTCTGCCCCTGAAATCAGGCGCCTTCCCTGAGGACTCCTGCACCCGGCTGGCTGCACAGCGCAATGCCAGGGTGGGCGAGGACAAACCAAGGCTGGTCTGTGGCAGCAGGCAGGTCCCCGCTGTGGCCGAAGAGCAACGGAGCAGCTCATCCCTAGGACACAGGGGAAGGATGAGGCCTCCTGCACCCCAAAGCAGACAGCATGCTGTCCCCAGCTCTGTGAGCAAGCTCCCCGCTGGCCCAAGACACTATGCTCCAAGGACTCAAAATGGCTCTGCCTGTAAAATGAGGATGATTTGAAGCCCACCTCTCAGCTGTGTTTGCAACATCCGAGGCGTACTTTGCTATTTCAGAACAAATAGTATTTTATTATTATTGCTCTTGGAGTATTTCTGCTTCTGTAAACCCTGGAAGTTCAGCCACCACCCAGGCCTGGAGGTCTTAGGTGGGGCCACCATTAAACAGCTCATGCTCAAGAAACTGGCTTAGTGTGGATTCCCGAGGCTCGTCAAAAAACAGCACATTCAGAGAATTTCCCCATTCTGCAGCAACTCCCACTTCCCGCTTCACAGGAAACCCCAGTAGACAGCGAGTAAAAATCAAACAAGCCTCACACCCAACTGGAACAGCGATAAGAAATTTCGTTCTGGTCGATGCCGTGGAGAAACGCAATAAAATGCCAGCTTCTCAGAAGCCAAAAGACTGAAGGTTTGCCAAGAGGCTAAAAATAAGCCAGAGAGGGCTATATTTAAAGGCATGTACTAATAAATGCCTCTGTCCTTGATTAAATAAACTGCGACTTCCAGAAAAGCACTCTATATTTTACAGCAGTTTGGGGGGAGCTTTGGCAGCAGGAGAATAAACATTAAGTCCAAAACTTTCAACACATTTTAAAACAACTATCTCAAGGCTGGAGCTGTGCCGGAGTCAGTGCCACCCCTCCGACAGCAGTGGCAAACTGGGGGCTTGTTGGATTGGAGCAGAAAGGACTTCCGTTCCATCGCACCGTACGGGCCAGACGCTGCACTTGCACGTCCCCGCGTGGCTGCAGAAGCGCCTTTACTTCAGTGATGGACTTCATTTTGCCTGTTGACATTCATTCCTCAGAAATAAATCATCCTTTCCATACAAATGGAGACTAAAAGTTCCCGCTACATTATGGCACAAGCATTTACGCTGCCACCTGCCAGGAGCGAGCCAGGGACCTGGGCAGGGGGGCCCTCTGAGTGCCCTCAGAAGGAGCCTCGTAGCCACTCCAGCCGAGCCTTATAGAGTGACAATTAATTCAGCTCTGCATGACAACGACTCCAGCACGCTTATGAAGAAAGTGTTTGCTCAGGGAAAACTGTCCGAGACCCCTGCGTGAAAGGGGGCTCTGTGCCAGAGCTTGCTAAACAGCACCGTTTAAATGGACAAGCAACCCTCGTTAAAACACAGAGCATAAATAAAGCTCAGCCGTGAATCATAGCAGGGCTATCTGGTCTGGTTAAACAAAGCATTATTTTAATTTCAAGATTGTATAAATACATATTTACAAAAGGAAGGTATCAATCCAAAGACTTAAACAAATGTACAGCTCCCAAGTATTGCTACAGTACAGGGAGAGAAATCATGTTAACGAAATCCCACAATTTACAATACCCATTATTTAAAAAGAAATCACATTCTTAATTCAAAACACCTCACTTGAAGTTTACGACATCTGCCGCTGCAAAAGCACAATCTGCCTTGAACAGAACTACATGACAAGAAGGAACTGACCCCTTTCACACAGCTTTTCACACAAAACACACCACTTTCTGCCATCTCAGTGAACACTGCAAGCCAACATTTCACACAATCCTACAAAAGGCTTTTTTTCAGCCCACAGACTCCGCACGGAGCATGGCTTAAGGACAGCACACTGCGTGGATTCAAGAAGCATAAACCCCTGTCGGTCCCGTTCCTTGAGACCCTGTGCCGAGGAGCTGGTGAGGAGATTGCAGGTCACATCACCCTACACCCTCCTGGCCAAAGACGACCCATGGCACCATCGCACACTACTGAGCGGCGCCGACACGACACCAGATGGCATCACTTCAACAGCATCAGTCAGACGACTGCTCTCAGATTCACTCTGGCTCTGAAATTGCGCCTGCAACCTCCCTCACAAGCTGGTTTTACTCTTGCTACGCTCCCCATACAGATGCAGGCCTATAGGTAGAAGAGGGACTTGCCATAAATCCAGGAGTTTAAGATGTTACTGAGACCTCCAAGAATGCTTCAGATAAATAAAAGACCGCAGCTGCTCAGAAATCACTTTCTGCAGTTTCCACGAGACTTCAATAACCTTCCCACTAAGCCAATAGCAACATTTCCTTTAGATGTCCTTCACTGCAACCACCTCAGCGTCGTTCAAGTCACAGAATGAGAGGGATGCGGAGCCGAAAGAGGACTATCTAAACTTCGTAACAGAAGCAGCAATGACCTCCAAGAACAAAACGCAGCAACGTCCACAACCGAAACTATCTGAGGCACCAACTGCTGGAAGAGTTGGGGGAGTTCTTGGGTAACAGAAGGCTCGGCTTGTGCATGGTTTTTCTGAAGAAGGATGTCCAGCAATTTCCTCTGAATTCATCCAGTAGTTCTAAACCTGTATGAGAGCCACCTAGGATATTTTTTAGTTTAAAGTTTAAGCAAATTAATTCTAATTAATCAAACAAACAAAAAAAAAAGACTGAAACACAAACTGCTAGTGGAAAATTGAATATAAGTTGCTAGGAGTGTTAACCTGAAGTCTTGCACAATTTATTTACTTCTTTTAATTCAAACCTCACGTATGCAGCTCCCAAATCTCAGGGTCACAGCAACATTCTCTGTTGTCCGCTACTGTGAATCTGGTCTTACTTGAGGCTTCCACCAGACTCAGGATGCTGTTTGGTCCTCTTTAGCCACAGTCTGCAGAAGGCAAAAAAGAAAAAAAAAAAAACAGAGGAGGAGTACAGGAGAACTATGTGACTCACTGCCATGATTCTGAGGCAAGACGTTAATTTGTGCCAGAGATCAAGCCTGTTCTGGGCTTCTGGTTAACCACTGCAGTGGTAAAAGCATCCAGAAGCAAATCTAGCTACAGAAGAACACAACCCCAGCACAGACTGGTGAGAAAGTTTTACCAGTGTTTGAGCTTCTGATCACACTAATTGTCACAGTAATTCCAGCAAACATTTGTGAACCTGTGGCAGCCAAACCAGCCGTCCCCAGAGTCATCTGCGTAATACAGCCAGCCACAGTCAGGAAAACCCGTAAAAGCGGAAGTTAAATGACAGCCTAGAAGTGGAACAGGGAATGGTTGTGCCTACAGGGACCTACGGAAGGAAGAAAACCCAGCGCTGGGGCAAAAAAGGACCTCTTGAGAAGAGCTGGTTGGAAATGAGAAAGAACATAAAAGGTAGCGGCAGCCCATTTGGCTAGGAGCTATGCACACTGCAGCCGTGCGTTGAAGCACAAGGACCAATGCCACATGCCTCCAGATGCATGGTTTTGTGGCTAGCACAACCTGCTAGGAAGCAGTGCAATGAAAGGAGTAATTTAGCAATCCATTATCCAAGAGCAGTTTACAAAAACACATTTCACTCTGTCACCACATTCACTGTGTTCCTTATTTCCAATATACCAGCCATATTCCAGTAACTTCTATGGCACCTAACCACGGCACCAGCAAATAATATGAGCTCATGATGTGCTGCAAACGGAACTTGATACCAATAATCAGCAAGTTACTCAGTGACTTTATTAAAGGGGCTCAAATTCACAAGGCAGCAAGGTGTTGAAGGTTCCCTCTGCAGAACTAAAAATAACAGCTTTTTCAGTCTTTCTTTTCATGGCCCAGGCAGGAAAGAAGCTGACAGATGGAAACAAACATCAGCTGGAGGATTTTCAAAACCCTGGAATTCTTACCTGCCGCAAGAACTGCTTCCCAAGATAGTTGGTCGCCATGCTTGTCAAGTTCTTTCTACTGCCAACTTTACACCTGATATAACCATAAAGGTTGGCTCCCTGAAGAACCACTCCCATCACAACCACTGCCTAAGACACAGGAAAATAAGTCACTGATTTATATTGTAAATTTAGTTGTAAAGTGCAAGATTTATTATTGAGTTGAGGGAGTCCACTCACCAGCCACTTCACTTTGAAAGAAAAGAGAGCACTGAAAGCAAATATCACCCAGATCATAGGACATGTAATGAGACCTAACCAGAAAATTCGGGACTCTGCTTCTGATGAGGTTTTACTCCCTTGCGCCGATACCTAGAAAGAGAAAGGAAACTGAGATTAACAGGCTGCTCCATTGTATAGATCACATTGTCATTAAAAACAGTCTAGAATCTACAAACCCCCTGTTTTTTGCCTCCACAACAGTACTGGGTGCTTTCAAGATCGATTTCCACATCACATAAAGATCTTTCTGCAACAGAAAATGTTTGCAGTTAATGGACCCTTTTGTCAATTTTCTATCAGAAACAGGAGGCAGCAGCACCAAATCCTCTTGGAATGCTTGGGGGTAAAAGGTTAAGTTTGGGAAACGTGACATTTACTGCGGGGTTCAATTACAAAGCTTAGAAACAGACAAACCGGTAATGTTTTCTACCTCCAAATCACTGCACAGGCAACCAGAATTTCACCAACCCTAGCACTGGCAGAACTAAATATTGATACTCTCAGGCATGAAAGTAGGGTAAATGTTCTTCACACACACAGAGGTCTGATTCACACCACGCTATTGATTTTATAAAGTCTTTAAAGAGCAGAAGATCCCAAGCAAGCACTCAATTCTTCCTAGAATAGTTAAAAAATCTGGACTGAATAACAACTTACAGGTAAATTTACAGCATCACCAGCAGTTCAGCTCCCTCTCCCCCTCTTCCCTGTATGTTCTAGCTTTTCTAAACCAGCCCAGTTTTGAGAAAGAATGTGCCTGTAGTGAGTGCACAAACTCGGCAGGAGAAAAGTTTAGATTCAAATCCCTACACCACTGCAGACCTCCCACATCATCTAGGAAATACTGAATACTGTGTTCAGTGTTGAGCCCCTCACTACAAGAAGGATGTTGAGGTGCTGGAGCGTGTCCAGAGAAGGGCAACAAAGCTGGTGAGGGGTCTGGAGCACAAGTCTGATGAGGAGCCACTGAGGGAACTGGGGGTGTTCAGTCTGGAGGAGGCTGAGGGGAGACCTCATTGCTCTCTACAACTACCTAAAAGAGTGTTGTGGTGAGGTGGGTGTTGGTTTCTTCTCTCAAGTAACTAGCGATAGGACGAGAGGAAATGGCCTCAAGTTGCACCAGGGGAGGTTTAGATTGGATATTAGGAAAAATTTCTTCACCAAGAGAGTGGTCAAGCATTGGAACAGGCTGCCCAAGGAAGGTGGTGGAGTCACCATCACTGGAAGTATTCAAAAACTGTGTGGATGTGGCGCTTTGGGACATGGTTTAGGGGACATGGTAGTGTTGGGTTAACGGTTGGACTTGATGATCTTGAAGGTCCTTCCAACCTTAATGATTCTGTGATTCTGCAAAATGATCTTTACCTCACTCCAGATCTGCATGCCATTAGCTCCATACAAATAGAGGTAAGAGATAGGGATCAAAAGGGCAAATAGTGACATGTGGTGAGGTGCCCGACGGATGGGATACTAGAGAGGTAGCAGCAGCCAGGATGAACACAAAGGTGAAGCAACAGCCATGACGAATGCTATACGTTTCTTTCCCACTTCCAATAATTTTCTACAGGAGATAAAAGCTACATCAGCTGTTCCGAGCGCACACCAGAAAACTTGTAGGTTACTGACCTGACAACCTTTACTGCATTTTATGTGGAACTTTCATGTTATTTGCATTAAGCCAGACCAATACATCATGAGAATTTTTAAAGAATTCAACAATCAAAAAGCTCGTTTCAGCAGCCTACATGAAACAAGCCCATGGTTACAGATCTGTGGCTCGAAGTAAATGTCTACATTGTGCAATCTGTCACCACAAGCATAACCACCAATTCATAGAAGTTTCATAAAACAGAAACAAGAAAAAAAAAAAAAAGAAAAGAAATTTACCTTCCTGGCTTCAAATACCCAGTGACTCCTACCATCATCATCCACCTGGTTCCACCAGCGAAGGCCAACCATCAGTCGCCCTGTGACATTCTGAAATAGAGAAAAACAATGAGCTTTATATCTTCTGCTAAAAGAAACCGTTTGCCAAAGTTCAGCTGTTTGGGTTGCTATTTTCAATGGTGCTCATTTGCCTGACATCTGAGAAAACAAGATTACATGGCTCTTACGTCCACAACAATCTATCTTCTGATATGTCTAGTACAACAACAAATTACTGTAACAATATAAAGTGAGGCGTATTTCTGGTGATTCGAAAGCGATCTAATAATGAAGCCTGTGCTACCTTAAAAAAAAAGTCTAACACATGTTCTTAATTTCATTTTCAAAAAGAAGTCAGGTACACAGAGATTTAAGAGTTATTATTTTGTTAACACTTTGCAATACATCACAGCATCTTGGGTATCATGTTGTTGGAAAGGCACAAAGTTACTTTTTTTTTTTTTTGTGACATGAATATCACTTTCTTCCATTATTCTTATGTAGTAAGACAAAACAACAAGAGGAACTTACCTTTACAGCCCAAAAGTCACACGACAAGAGGAGGATAATTGTCACCATGCAGGCAATAAAGCTGCTAGTTAAGAGCTCACAGAGCAGATAGACAACTATCGCACTGACTCGGAAGAATAAGTGGAAAAATGATGCCACTGGATGCCTGGAATGAAGTACAGTACAGTCACAGCTCTTTCAGACAAGACTGAAGCGATTTCCGAGAAATGCCATTGCCAAGGCAATCTCCTGCCAACTCGTAGGATAAGGATCAACACCGTAACATGAACTCAAGTGTGCAACAACTGCTGAAAATATGGGAAATAAACTTGACTAGTAGTTCATTGTAAGAAAGACACACTCACCATGCAGCGATATCCCACATGCAGACAGAATTTGGGGTGGAAGGGGACAGAGAGTTTTACGTAGTGTTCACTGCAAGTCAATTTTTATGGGGTAAGTTTAAAAAGGTTCTGACAGAGGAAATAGCTCTGAAGGAAAGATCGCATTTCTCAACACAGGAGACTTGCCCTTCTTTCCCATTTCTGCAGTTTCCAGGTCAGAAAAGTGCAGTATAGAGCCAGGGTCACCACAGCGTGTGGGTCTGGGCACTGCTCTGTGGCAGGAGTTTGGGCAGGGCAAGGCAGGAGACGCCAGGACATGGCAGACAGTAGGGCAGCACCAAACGTACTCCAGAACGGAGACTGGGGAAGAGTTCTGGGAGTAGCCCAGAACCAGCACTCAACACGGTGAGAACCTCCCGTTACACACAGTCGTCGTATCACTGTACATCCCTGACACAGAGGAACACAAACACATATTAAATGTGAGAGCACTCGGAAGCATGAAGGCACAGATCTACAAATTCCAGCTAAGCTTCTGGAACTGGTACACTCTGTTATCCAGAAATTACTCTCCACTACCTCCATATAAATAAGGTATTTGCCATTACATATTTTGATATAACATGGCAGTCCTTTCTTCCTCGTGCTTCTGCCTAGAACTCATCTAAAAACTCTCTCTATGGCCACTGACCTTATTTTTGACTTTTTTGATCTCCTGGATACATCATCATCTGCATCAAAGAGAGACACATCTTCAATGTCATCACTGCTGTCCTAAGGCGGGAAACAGATGCAGAGAGTTACATGGCGGGGGGTGGTGGAATATCCGTTTTCAACTTCAAGCAGGGACAGTTTTGATTACCCAGAATACTACAGTAGCATTTTAAGGTCAAAATAAATTTGGGAAGAATGGGAGGATTCAACCACATACAAAACAAAACCGGCAGGACTCAACGGTTTGATCTGTGCTTTGTGAAAACTACATAAGCTCACGGTGTGAGTCCAAGGCCCCTTTCCACACCCAGGCAGTTACCTTCACAGCCTACTCTAGGGTCTTTCGCTCTTCGCTCCTCCTAGAGGACTCATTGCCTTGTACAAGAGCTATTCTTACGTCAGGCAACAGCCTCGCATCGTCCTGCATTTCAGTGAAGATGCTGGTGACGGAATCCGACTGGATTACTTTGACAGACGGGACGCATCCCTGTGCGGGCCTCGCAGGAACGCGACACCACCAGCACCGGACTTGCCGAGCGCTCTCACCCATGCCCAGCCCGTCAGCCGGCAGAGCCCAGAGCAGCACCACAGAACCTCAAACGGCCCTGGTCCCCCGGTGCGCACTCGGTTCAGGACGGATCCCGAGCGGTTTCGGCCGAGCTCCGGGTCTCCCGGGGGCTGCAGGCCTACGACAGCAGAAAGCGGCTGCCTACCTGGCATACCCGGTGCCC
>NW_010540594.1:15813-16074 GCF_000687285.1 Phaethon lepturus | reverse complement strand
TCATCTTCAAACGGCAAAGGCTGTGAAGGTTAGACTTCAGAGTTTATCAACACTCCACTGCACAGACATTTAAAATGACTATTTTTATTTTTTATGTTTTATATACAGTAAGATCTGAATAATTTTATTTTTCTTTTCGTTTCACATAACTGGGAAAAATAAAACCCGTGTATTTGTAATTCTTTTTTTTTTTTAATTTCTAATGTTTTTCCTCCTTTCTGCACTATGGGATTAGAGGCACTTCATCATGTGATGATTTTT
>NW_010540594.1:13686-15784 GCF_000687285.1 Phaethon lepturus | reverse complement strand
TTCTTTTAAAGTGTTGCAAGTATCCTTTGGACAGCTTCTCCCCCGCCCCAGCCGACCTCCTCCTGGGAAATCCTCTGCCTTCAGCAGGCCTTGGGGAGCTCTGGAGGCACCTCACTCGCCGAGATGCGATACTGCACCTTGGTGTTGGTGATGGCCCCGTGCTTCTGCCGGAGGTGAAGCCGCAGCTGGCTTTTGTGGCGGAAATGCAGGTTGCACTTCTCACACTGCGGGGCGAGAGGCAAAGGCAGAGGGTGTGAAACACGATGGCAGGGACGGGAGGGGACACGTCCTTCCCTTCAGGGCGAGGGTCCTGCAGCAAATGCCCGTCCTCCACCAGCTACCCCGGGATGCTGCACCCATTATACCGGCAGATGAGGGAAAAGTGGGGACATGGTGGGAGAAGCAGCACCTGGGGGCACCCTATCCCAGGCTTTCAGTGGCACATTTGAGTTTATGGGATGCACAAAGGCCAAGGTCCCTTAGGAGAGGATCCTGGCTCTGATGGATGTAGCGCCAAGGTCCTTATCTAAATGCTCAAACCAGCTATTTCGGGAGCTGCTTTTGACCTCTGCCGAGCTGGACGGCTCCAGAGGGATGTTTGGACGGTAACTCCTGCTCTGATTCCCTCTCTAGCAGATGGGGAAAGCCAGAAAAGCCTCAGCAAAGAGCCAGGAGCCCCAGGGCTGCGAGTGAGGCAGGGCAGGCTGCTTGCTCGGCACAGGGGACCCCAGGCCAGGCTGTCTGCTCCTTTCCCCCATCCCCGCACACAGCGGGCGGCTGTAATTTAAGCCACAGCTATTTGGAGAAGTGTGACCTTCTTCCAGATGGGGTGGAAGAAAAGAAGAGCAGCTAAGATGTACACAGACCGGGCTGCACGTCAGTGTTCCCAATGCAGCCGCTTGTGACAAAATGCCACATCAGCATCGGCGAATGCACGAGAGGGGGGACAAGGCACGAGGAGCAGGGATGTGACCTTGGCATGGGGCCTCATGAGGCTGGCGAAGGGCATTGGGGTGCTGCAATCAGCCCATGCAAGTGTCCCGGCGTCTTCACAGCCCCCCAGGTTTGGCAGCATCCTCCCCCAGACCCAAGAAAAAAAAAAATACAGGGTCACTCACATGGTATGGTTTCTCTCCCGTGTGGATTCGGAGGTGACTTTTGAGGGTCTGCAGGTGCCGGAAGCGTGTGCCACAGATCTCGCAGGGATACGGCTTCTCCCCGGTGTGAATGAGCACGTGAGCACGGAGGTGGGCCACCTAGAGAGAACAGCTCTGGGTGAGGACAGTCCCAGGGATGAAGGCATCCCACCAGGAGCAAGGGCATCCCACCAGGAGCAGGGTTCTGCCCAGCCGTCTTTTTTTGGTCTATCAGGTTGTAGCTGGAAATCAGGGCCTCACATGTCTGAGGTCTGGTATCTCCAATCCTTGACAGCAAATGGAGGAGAGGAGCTAAACCCAGCAATCAGGCTTCCTACTAAACCAGGCTGGCCCACATGGACCTTAAGGCCCCTATTTATCCAACACCACCACAGGAAGAGCTTCCCATGGCCCATCAGCCTCCTCTCTGCCATGAGTCTCAGGCAGGAGGTCCGGTCACGTCCCACCTCCCCAGGCCCTTGGAGGTCCCAGAGGCCACATGTACCTGGACAAATCTGGCCCCGCAGGTCTCGCACTTGTAGGGTTTCTCTCCAGAGTGGATGCGCGTGTGGGTTTTCAGGTTGGCTGGCCGGTTGAACTGTGCCCCGCAGATGTTGCAGCGGTACGGCTTTTCTCCTGCAGAGCCCAAAAGAAAGGGTGAGAGATTAAGTACACGCATGCTCAGACCCCATGATCATGGTGCTCCCCAAAGCTGAGTCCCTTCAGGTGCCAGACCCTGTGGCATGAAGCACTAGCCCTGACTCCTGTCCCTTTTGGAAATGGCTGAGCACAAGCAGTCAGGACAGCTCAGAGTGTCCCAGAACAGGACGAGCTCAGTACCCAGGCACTGCAAGTACCTCTTCTTTTTTGGGTTGGGAGCTGCAGCCATCAGGGCGAGAGAGAAAGTCAGGCAGCTCTGCCAGCGAAGGTTAACAGCATCGCTCCTCCTGGCCCCACGAGAG
>NW_010540594.1:0-13655 GCF_000687285.1 Phaethon lepturus | reverse complement strand
CCCCCCCCCCGGCCCCCCGGAGGTGGGCGGCCCCCTGCCTCTCCCTACAGCCATCAGCAAGCCACGCAGGGCCACCTGGCTGCCTTCAGGCTCCTCCTGGTCCCCAGCACATCCCGCCTCAGCTGTTTGTCACCTCTTTAGAGGAGCAAAAAGAGCTGATAGAGCGGAAAGCCAAGGCACGCCCAGCGAGCCAGCTCCCAAGTCATCACTCGGTTACAATCGCCGCTGCTGGCAATGGGGGGAGCTGCAAAAAGGTTTTAACTAGTCTCTTTAGGATGGTTGAGATGGGCTTGACAGGGAGTGGGAAACAGCCATCATCTACCCCTTCCTGCTGTTTTTGTTTCCAGGCTTTGACCTCCTGCACCCTTGAACCCTGCCCTGGCGCTTGTGTCCTCTCCTTCACCTGCGCAGCCCTCCTGGAGCTCAGCTGAGACTGCGGGAATTTATGTCTAATTCCGTGCAGCAGCACTGAGGCATCAGCACAGAATTCCCTTCCCCAGCCAGTGAACTGGCTGTTGATATGTTAAGCATTAATAAAAGCATGGGAAAAAAAAAAATCCTTAGGTTTGTCAGCAAATGACTAAACCCTTAATATCCCCTTCCTTTCTCAGCTTTCATTGTGCTGATTCAGAGTCCATGCATTCACAGATTTTTCCCATCAGCAGAGTTTCTGCCAGGCTAGATAAGATCTGGATTTCTAGGATGTAGGAAAAAAAAAAAAAATCCCAGACTTCTCCCTAAATGTTCTTTTCATTACTTTTAATTTTTTTTTTTTTTAAAGTCTACCACAAAGTAACCTGGAGGCCATGCATTTTGCAAGATGCCTGTAGAAACGGTGGTGCCCAGTGCTTTCCAGCAAAGCAGCTTGAGCTCCATCCCTGCTGTGAGGCCAGGCAGCATCTCCCCCGTTCCCATGTTTGGTGCTCTGCCCAAGGGCTCCCTGGCAGTGCCAAGAAGAGCACCTTGCCCTTCCCATCAGGGACAGCTTATGGCACCGAGCAGGGGATGCTGCACCTGGGACAAACCCAGCCATAAACGCCTGCATGCCCAGTGACCCACAGCCTCCCCAGTAAGTTGTCCCCGTGGCCAACACTGTACCTGTGTGGACGGTTTTGTGGCTGGCAAGGTTCCCCTTGTAGCGGAAGGAGGCCTGGCAGCGGTCACACTTGTAGGGCTTGTCACTGTGGACTTGCAGAGAGTGTCTCTTGAGAGAGGCCTCCTCGGAGAACCGGCAGTCACACTCGTTGCAGAAGAAGGCTCCGTTCTCTGGGAGGGCAGAGAGGAGAGCAATGAGATGGGCAATGCCTGGGCCAGCTCCTTCATGGGCCATGGGATGGGTTTGGGATGGTGGAGGGGGGCAGCCAGAGCAAGTGTTGGAACAAGAAACCTAGTGCAGACATTTATGGTCAGCAGTGCTTGCACCATGCCATTACCTCCTGAGCTCCTTGTGCACACAGCAACAACATGGTTTGAGAGAGCAAAGTCATCACAAGCTACCTCTCCAGAGCAACACAAGGTGCTTTCAAGAAGCCAGCATCTCACCTGGACACCTTTCAGAGAGGTCCACAAAGGCACCCAAGTTTTCAGGTATCCTCTGAAGGATGGATGCTCAGCTCTGGAGCAACTCCAGCACTTCTAGAGGTCTTAAACCTTTATATGCACAGTTGTCTTCCTTGAGCATGGAAAGACCATTCCCATCTGAAGTGCAAGGCAGATCCTCCCAGTAGGAGGATGCCTAACACTTAAATGTATGTAGCTTTGAGCATCACCACAGTGGGGTTCCCTCTGTGGCTCTCTGCCCACACCACAGGTGACAATTCTGCATTCCCTCTCCCTGAGCTACAGGCAGATGGGTGCACAGATACTTGTCTCTGGGCTTGTGGAGTTTTGCAACAAGACTGCAAGTCTCATTATCTGCATTTCTCCAGATGTGCACATTGGGCTCCCTGATAATGAAGACATGACGGATGCATGAGACACACCATCTTGCCCAATCCCCATTAGGGTCATTATATCTGCCAAGCTTGTTCTCCTGTGGTTCTGGTGGGGTGGGGTGCACCTTGTTTCCTGTCCTTAGCTGCCAAGTTTGCAGCAGGTGACTAACTCTCTGCAGAAGGTATCTGGACAGTGCTGGGGAAGGAGAGGAAGGAAGCAATTTCATGTGCATGTGTCCCTCACATGCATGCACACAGCTGGTCAGCCAGTTAAGAGGGAACTGTAAAGCACCTTGGGATCCACCAGCATCAGGTCTGACTGCCTGTTTGGACACAGGGTGCCAGCTGGATGGGTCCCCAGACTGCACAGCCCCCTTGCCTGCTGGTTGAAAAAGGCAGCCAGGGATGCAAGACTCACCGCAGCTGGAGTCAGAGTATTCAGACTGAGTTTCCCCCATCTCCTCTCCGAAGTTTGAGCCAGGGGTATGAAGGCACATCTCAGCATGTTGTGGGGACTGGCAGCCACAGGAGCTGCACTTTGACGAATGCATGTACAGTGGGGACTGCCCTTCGCTGCTCCGAGGGGACCCATCCCGGGACCTGTGAAAGGACAGCAATGCACACAGCTGTGAGAAGGTTCTTGCTGTGCTTGAGCTACTGGACCCTTGTTTGCATCCTACCAGGCACAAGGGACAACCATGTCTTATGGGGACATTTTTGTGGTGAGATGCACAGCACAACCCTGATCAACAACAGGTCCCTGAGCCTCAATGCTTCAGATGCCCATCACCAAATGACCTCAAAGCTCTCTAGGAACATCCAGATCCAGAGGACAGTGTACTGTTCCCTGGTAGTTTGGCCTTTCCAACGCTTATAGCCAACCAAAAGCTCGAGGCACAGAGCCTGGTGAAAACCAGGTTGGGCAAGTCCAGGCTCCAGAAGCCATCCAGAGCTGCCGAAGTAAGCCAGAGATTCCTGACTCAATGTTCCCGATGCCATTGCCAGGCTGGGCTAGCACCACTAAAGTGGGGATGGCTGGCACCCAGCCAATGTCACTGTCATGTCATTGGCAGTGGTCCACCAAACACAGAGGCTTCCACCTGCTCATGGCTGGACTCCCCAGCTCAATGCTACAGCTATTTCACATACTTCTGAACCCTCACCGGCAACACAGGGAGTCCTGTCTCTCGTGGCGGTGGGGAAATCTTCTCACCTGTTAACGATATTGTTGAGTCTGCTCGCTTGTGGGATAGTAGAGTCTTCTCCATTAACGCTCATCTTGGTGGGAGATTGCACACTGAGATGCTCTGGCTCCATGGACTGCTGGCAAGTGGACATGGGCATGTAGGTGCGAGGAGAGAGGGATCCCATCTCATTCTGGTCAGTGCTGTCTTGCTTGGTGGTCTGATTGAGAGAGTTGAGGACAATGAACTTGTACTTCTTCCAGTTGCAGGCTTTGGGGTCTGTGGGGCTCTTGGTGAAGAGGGAGCTGGAGTTCTGACTGATACGGGCATTCTTGCTGCTGCTGGACTCGGTTGGCGAGTTGGGCTGACAGTCTGACTTCTGGGGACTCTGAGGGCTGATGAGTCCCTTGCGGTCCAGGGGGGTGTTGGTGGGCTCAAAATGCTGGCTGATCTCATCCTCTGAGGAGGTCCGTTCCTCCTCTTTGGCCACTTTATCGCAAGAGAAATAGGGATTGTTCCGGATCGAAGGGACGACAGGTTTGGGGCCAGAGGCTACGCTGTAGTGCATATCGCTCCTGGCTTCTTCAGCAGCACCTTCTTTTGGAGCATAGATGGTAGCGTGGCACATGTTGGCCGAGATGTCGGTAATGGTTCTCATGTACTCGGTGGGGATTGTCCTGGAGCTGTCGCATGGCAGGATCCTCTCCTTGGGGAAGGCACCCGCCCTCGAGAGTTCGGACAGAGGCATCCTCATCTCCCGCAACTCATCATCCACAAGGAAGCTATTTAGAGGGAGAGGGCTGTATCCATGGTAGGAAATGGGAGATCCAGACAAACCATTGATCAAGCCAGGTGCAAAGGCCCTCCCATTGCAGAGGGACCCATTTTGGAGAGGCATGCTGTTCTCCGAGACATCTCTGCTCCGATAAGCCATCACTTCTGGGTGGCTCAGCATCCGTCCAGCCAAAAACTCCTCCCTTGGAGTCTTCACAGCAGACACCATCTCTGCTTCACTAGAACCAGGCAAAAAGGAGGGAGACGCAGTCATTTTCGGCCCGTAAGGTTAAGATTGCAGATACTTTGTCAGTTCTCCCCCCTTCCACCCAAACACACCCTCCCAGGCTCTCCAAAGTTCACTCACGGCGCTCACCTAGACTTGACAAACCTTCGGCAGGTATCAACCACATGCTCCATCTGCAGGTACAGTGCTGTGGCCATCACGGCCATGATATTGTTCTCCCTCAAGTTCAGGCGGGACGTATACATGAAATCCAAGAGGATGCAAAACCCCTCAGGGTTAATTTCAGGGTCCAAGTTGATGACATTCAAGTTGCACTTGAGCTGGTCAGTGAAGATGCTGTAGAAGAGGCCACTGCAGAAAGGAGACCGGAGGGAAGATGAATGTTATGACAATTCAGAGGAAGAAAGGAGAATTTGTCTGAAATCCCTTAGCACAAAGGGGTTTGTGAATGGGAAGGGAGGAGGAGGCAATTACAGAATTCCCTGAGCTTCCCCCTTATTATCAAGCTTGGTTTCTCAGCTTAGTAAGCGTCTTCTGCACTGCACTTTTCCCAACTGGAACAGCCTGCTTTTAGATCTCACCTGCTCAACAACTCCCCACTGCCTCCATTTAGAAATTCCCCCTTTTTGTTGTTGTTGTTGTTCTTACCACCACCCCCTTCCCACTGTGACTCATTTCTTTCAGAAGCCTCTTGGGCATCCACACTCACTCTTTAACCGGGGCGGGGGGAAGAAATGTTGGCAAAACATTTTTCAGATGTCTTAATAGTCAAACCTTGGCTTTTTCAAATCTTTATACCTTGTCAGCAGGAGACCTTGGAAGGCATCTGCTGTAATTCAACTGGGCAATGGTGGGATGTTAATTAGCGTTCACTAGGAAGCAATTCCAGCAATCCTAGGAGCTGGAAAGGGATTTCAGACCCCATCAGGCTTGAAAAAAAAAAAATTTGACAAATTTTTTCCCAGCCAGCAGCCTGGGAGTCGGGGAGGAACAGTTCTAAAAAGAGCAGCTGCAGGGGACACTGGTCACAGAGGACTCGCTCACCCCGCGAGCATCCAGCATCCCCTCCCCTCTCCTGTCCCTGTAGCGTGCTTGTGCTTTGCCTTCAGGGACGTGCCCCATGTCTGGGTGCTCCTGTTCACCTCCATGGGCTGCGCGTGGGCAGGAGAAAGGGCTCAGCTCTAATCCTGTCGCAGGTGCAAATTTCTTGGCAGCCCCTTTCAATTCTCTTTCTCTGCCTCTGTCTCCCCGTCCGTAAACCCCGCGAGCCTCCCCAGGGCTGCAGCCGTGCTGCTGGCGGCCGAAGCGGGAGGGAGCAGGGAAGGGAGGCAGGGAGGGGACCCTGCGCTCACCTGCAGGCCATCAGGACTGTTTTGTGGGCTCTGAACTGCTCCCGGTTCACAATGATGACGACGTCAGTCAGGATATCCCGGCTTCTAAGGCGGTTGAGATTGAGGAGGACATCGCTCGCATGGCGGGTGAACTGGATGCAGCTGTCTGCCGGCGAGGCCATCTTGAGACTGCTCGAAACAGAAGCGGCAGGAGGGTAGGAATGGAGAAGCGGCCAGGCAAGCACCCTAAACCCAGTGAGGAGACAGCTGCTGCTGTGGGATGTGCTCAGATGGCCAACTGCTGCTGGTCGGGACAGCGCCAGCTCCTCGGTCCCAAGACAAACAGCCCTGCGCCACACCAAGCACCTGCCAGGCTGCCCGGTGAGGTCTCTTGGCCAGCAGCGAGACCTGGCATGTCTCAGTCCCACCCAGTAAGCTGCCTGGCAAAGGCGACTAGACCCTCCTGAGGATTAGCTAACCGGCTCCTCTTTCTCCCTGCCTCACCCATGGCGGCTCCACCCCAGCCCACTCCTCCCACCACTGCTCGGGTTCATCTCCGTGAAGATCCAGGCTTTCAGATCTTCCTCAAGAGCCATCCCCCGCATCCACCTCCTGGCTGGCTGCAAATCCAGCCATGGGAATCAAAACAAGCCTTGAAGGTCCCAACTGAAGCTGAAGGATTTCAACACCTGGAAAACCCAGTCCACAGTAGAGCACCAACCCTCACCCACCAAACTACTGCTCTGCTCCCAAGTGGTGGCCACTCTGGAGAAGGCCTGTCCACAGTTTCCCAATGAATCAGTGGTGGCAGTAAGGAGCTGAACTCATCTAACCTGCTGGGTCGCTACCCACACCACAAGCCAGTCTCTCCCAGTGATCAAGGCTTGGGTTAGTCGAGGAACATGAAGCCTTCCCCCAACACAACACCCGTTGACCTATCTCAGAGGTGTCCTCCCAACCAGCACCCAGGAGAGTCCACATCTCCTTATGCCTGAAGCCTGCACTGGAACGTGCGTCTTCAGCATCAAATTCCTCCACGATCAACCCCCTCCCACAACCCCGACTCCACCTCCTTCCCCAGCGGCATATGAACGTACAGTATTTTCTACAGAGCAGCTGCTCCCCTGAAAACAAATTCCAGCTGGGTCTAATGAAACATTTCATTCAACGCGGTAAAGGGAAAGGGGGGGTTAGGAGGGGAAGCACAAAATTTAAATTTACATACCCAATGCCTCAATTCACAGTCCAAAAGTTTCTTTCAAACCTACAAATAAAGCACAAGAAAACAAACGCCACATTAGCTGGTAATTATGAATTGGCCGTGGCAGGACACAAGCCTGCTGTTTCGCTCAAGTATCAGTTGGATAAAAGCTAGAGATAACAAACCTTCTACTCTCCAGTAAGGTTAACATTTGTTTCTTCCGGTACAGTACGTTCTTATCACAACCACAGGCTTTGAGAATCCAATCATAGCTTCTTCCACACCCTCTAGCCCAAACCATGGGCGTATGCCAAGGAGATTTTCATTTCCATGACTCAGGAACTTAAAGGCGAGTGGGGAAGGGAAGTCAAGCGAGAATTTTCTCACCACTTCTTTTGGAGATAACACTTCCCCTGCCAAGACTGAATTCCCGGCCGGTGCCACATCCAAGACCAATGCCATATTCCCAGCACCTTGTTAACAGGTATGACTTACACACCAACATCTGCTGCCACTCTGCTCAGAAACCTGGAAAGAGCCTGAATCCAGTCCTCCAGAACAACTACTGCCCTTCTCAGAATACCCACGCGCTCCAGCCACCGGTGAGAACGCCCTGGGACCGGACTGCCAAACAGACTTGGGAGGATATGGGCGTCAAGTACCGAAGTGACTTGGCCAGGATCACAGAGGAAGCCAGTGGCGGAGACGGATGAGGACCCAGAACAAATGCCTTCCTCTGGCTGCTGGAAAAGCCTTCCCCCAAACCACAAGCTTTGTCTCCAGCTGCTGGCTTCAGGAGCAACGCAGCTGGGGCAGCCCGGCAAGGAAACCCAGGAGTTAACCGCCTTCCAGAACTCACACTATTACTCCCAAAATTACTTAAGTCCAACAAAGACAATTGACCTGGCACCAACACAGGAAGAAAGTCCTCAGGCAGCCGCCCCAGCAGGGAGAGGCACCATAAATAAGTGAACCAACAAACCCTAAGACCTTCATCACACTATTTTGAGGACTGACCCCCAAAAACTGAACAGAGACAGTAAGACTGACAGCACTTGCAGACAGCCCATCCAGCCCTGCGAGGAGAAGCGTCTCCTTCCCTTTCCCTTGCGGGAGATACGCAGATCTGGAGCCCAAGCTCCCCCCACGTCCCCCGACACCGGGGTGGGAGGAAGAGGTGAGATTTAAGGCAGGGTAGCACACGCAAAACCCAGAGGGGTGTCTCACAGCCCCATTCCGGCCGTCAGATGCAAATCTTCAGAGCTGCTCTGAGCCTGGCTAGCTTAAAACTTTACGTGTACGCAAAAAGTGACTCATTTCCCAAATACTGCAGAGTCTGACCTTTCTGAACACGCTCGCTACCAGCCGCTCACTACCATCAAATCGCAAGCCAAAGGACTCGCGGCACTCTGCGAGGAGCCCAGCGTGCATCCATGTGTCCGCGCGGACGGACGTGTGCATTTGGGGCAGCCGGCTGGCATCCCGACCTCGGCTGCGCTGGCAGGCGCACTCCGCCGGGCTCCCGGGGACTCACCCCGGTGTCACAGACACGGGGAGGTGACCCACCCGTAAACCAACAAAGTTACGAACTGCGAGATGAACTCTGCGCCCGTGAGCATCACGTGAGAAGCTGCCGCCGCCGCCGAATTCCCTTACCCACAGCGAGGCCGCAGCGCTGCCAGGCAGACACCCAGCTCCTCTCCCAGAGCTGGACCCCAGCACAGCCCCCTCCCCACCCTCCAAAATTATCCCTCCCCAGCACTGCGCTGCTGCAACGCCCACAGCCCCGGGAGCCGGGCAGGTGCATCCCAAGCAGCTCCCGGCTGCAGGATGTGGGCACGCAAAAGGGAAAGGGACCTTCCTTCCCCTCGCTATGCCGAGCCGGGTTAACCCTGCTCCTCCCGGCCTCTGCACAGCACCAGCTCTGCAGCCCAGCACGGGAGGATGCTCCGACCAGAGACCGGCAGAGAAGGGGACAGGAACAGAGACCAGTGATGGGGAGCAGAGAAGACCACCAAAGCCAAGCATGGCCTTCTCCACACCCCCTGCATGCCCCCCCCCACCCCAAAGCCCACAAGGCTCCCCCAGGCTCAGCCAGGGCCAGAACATCACCTCAAGCCTCCCACTCCCGTCTTCCTGCCCAGTACCTTGCAGGCGTGGGCTCTCTGGCAGCGCTCGGGGCTGCACACCGGGGCTCGCTGTGCCCAGGGAGGAAGGTCTGGGCCAGGCACAGGGCCCATTTCGGGGGTGGCCGCGTGGGACCGTCACTGCTGCTGCCTTCCAGGAAGGCAGCGGGTCTGCCCCAGTGGTTCAGGGAATGGCCCTTCCCTGCTGGCACCTCCCCGAGAAAACCCTTTCCTGGAAGGGAGCCCAGGGCTGGCTCTGCCCTCCCGGCAGCCAGCTTGGTGAGCGTGGGGAAGGTGCACCTGCATGTGGGGGAACCCCTCGCAAAGGGGAGACCCTCACAGGTCCCCACCCCAGAGCAGAGGGGAGAACCAGGGAATTCCACCCCCTCCATCCATCCACTCTCCCATTTCTAAGGACTCCCTTTTGATCCATCCTCCTCCCACGCTGTGCACAGGAGGGACCCCTTGTTCCCCTACCCCCTTTGCATGGGGGATAACCCATGGCCTTTGCCCCTCTCCCACCTGCAAAGGCATAGTCTGGGGGAGGGCACCAACCACTCCCCCTCCCTGGGCCCCGGTCTCCTACCCCTCCAGATCCTGCAGCGCCGGCTCCCTCACATCACCCTAGAGGGGTGGCTGGGTGAAGTCTCCCTTCCCCACAGCCTCATCCCACACGCTGCTCCGAAACCGCCCGCCCAGGGGAAGCTCCAACCTGGCTCCCCCCCTTCCTCCTCAGTCCCGGCACCCTGCAGGGTCCCAGCCCCACGGGAACAGCCCCCGCCTGCCAGGGCACACCGCCAGCTGCCCCCCTACCCTGCCAAGGGATGCCTGGTTTCTCCTGGGCAGGGACCAGAGGGACAACCAAAAAAAAAAAAAAAAAAAAAGGGGTGGTGTGGGGGCCCCCCCAGGCACAGTCATGGGTGCTACAAGCCACGGTGAAGAGGACGCTCTTGGCTGGGGGTGTGCAAGCGCCCAGCGCCGCTCTCCCGCTGTCATGCGGTCAGGAGACACTAAGCGTCCTTTAGCTGTCACAGCAGAGCTTTATTAATTTAGCAGCTTCTGGTTGGCGTCTAGGCCAAAACACGGCTGTGTTAGTACGAACAACAACCCAAGAAGAGTCCGAGAGAAGTCCCGGTGCACAGCGTCAGCACGGAGCAGAAGCAGCATCCCTAGTGCAAGCCCTGTCGTTTTTTCCATCGAGCGGACGGCACTCGCTCTATCGAGCGGTCTCTGCTAACTTTCAATCTGATCCAATTTCCTGCCAGCAAACAAATGTTTCTAGGAAATGCAATACATTATCTGGACGGGTTTATTATCAGCGTTTGGAACCAGGAAAACTGCATATTTTCTTGAGCGCTGCAGGGAACTTTATAGTTTGTACTTCAAAAGAGGGTTTAAAAGGATTGCCCTTGAAAGCTGGCCCGGCTCAAGTCTCCACATTGTTTTGGTCTTTGCAGAAGAAAACACAGAGGAGGGGGGGGAGCACACTAAAACTGCCTCCAATGTTTTCCACTAAAGAGGACTCCCCTGCCCTCTCCGGAGCCAAGCTCTGACTGCGAGGCAGAGGCAGCGCCTGCCCTTGGGAAGCGAGGAGTCAAGCCTTCTTCAGCACTTCCAACGACCCCAAGCAATCTGGCACATTAATTTTTCAAGGGAAGGCAGGAACTGCGTCCCAGCTGAAGTCGAGGGAGCTACTCCAGAGAGGGAGGGATGGACACCGTGCCCCGCGCCGAGGTACTGACCTGACGGCAGGGTGCAGCCGGAGCCCCATCATCCCCACCCCGTTCCCAGGCGGTAAATCACCAGCTGGCCCTGACCCTCCGCTCCCTGTCTCTGTCCTCCTGGGGCTGAGGGTGGCACAGCTCGTCTTGGCAGCGAGGAATTGCTCTGGCATCCCGCCTGGATAAGACGAGACACATATGTGGCTTGGGGTCCCATGGTCAGGGGAGAGGCACCCCCTCACCGCCATGTTTATTTAACCAAACAGATTTAAGGAGACCCTTTCAGAGGGTGCCCAGTCCTACAGAACACGTTCTTCAGGACCCACTGTCCTGCACTGTGCTTGTCCCAGGCTCTCCCCTCCGTAAGCAGGAACCCCACATTCCTCACGGGTACCCGGTGTACAGCCCAAAGGCAGCACACAGACCAGGAGAAAGAGGGTGAGGAAAACAATACAGCCCCAAAATTTCTCCCTTCTCCCAACGCCCTTAGTTGTCCCTGTGTTTTAGATGTGAAGCTCCGCTGAGATTGCTGAGGTTTTAAAGCAGTCCTGAAGACTGCACACTTGCTCGATTTAGGGGTGTGTGTCTTTTTGGCTGCCAGCATCCTGCAGCAATAGGAACACACAAGATCTAGTGTGGATTTAAAAAAAAAAAAAAAATGCAGGGAGGACTACATTTGCAGTCTAAATTTGCAGTCTGAAGGAGTTTACTGGTCAGATGCTAACTTTTGGATATTCATCTAACCAAACTGCAAACTGTGAACTCCTGAGGTTTGCCAATGCCTGCTGTAAACATGGAAACCAAGTGTCACTTTTTGCCAAACAGAAGAATGGTTTAAAAATAGATCTAGAAAGAATACAGGCACTTGGAATACAAGGCTCCCGTTTATAGACTCCCATGCTACTATAAAATGGAGCAAGAGGAGCAAGAGGTTATGAGCACACAGGCAATTTTTCACCAAATTTAGATTTTACAAACTTCTCAGAAACCTGAAAACATTTCAGGCTCCAACTGAACCTGTAAAAGCTCTTTGTGTGGAGTTTGCAGCCCAAACATCACAGCACAGGGACTAAAACAGGCGTGAAATGGTTCTTCAACCTCAACACCATAAATACGTGAAGGTACATTAACTGCACACTGAGAAACGCACCTACTGGTTAGAGCTTCATTTTACTCACCTATAGACTTTGTAACAAGATTTTCTTTTTAATGGAGTATTCACATAAAAGGAGAGGACACCCAACCCTGCTCCTACAACACCGGACTGCCTCACGAAGTTTTACCACCTGTATTTGTAATGCGTTTTTGAGGACAACGGTACTGTTTACTAAAAAAAAAAAAAAAACCAAAACAAAAAACCAAAACCCACACCACAGAAAACCCCAAACACCATTCCTACAAAATAATATTAGGGTGCTGCCATTGAGGGCTGAAAGCTACCCCCCCTCCAAAAAAAGAAAAAAAAAAAAAGCATAGCTTTACAATAAATCCTAAATTAGGCAGAAATTCAAGGGTAGATTAACACCACAACTCGGAAAGATTTTCACATGTGATTTCATGACCAGACCCGGAGAGAACGCCGTATGGAAATGTCAGTGACTTTAATAAGCACTCGGTTGTTTCCAATTAGGCTCCTTAAGTAAGTTCAGTGGCATCCAGAGTTTCCTCTGCCACCTTCCTCCTAGCTGGCAAGCATTTTTCTTTTTTTTTTTTTTCTTTTCTTTTTTTTAACGAGCAGTTAATAAACATGTCCCCACTCTCCCGAGGCTGCCGGCTCCGCCAGCCCCTGCCCTGGCCAGGGAGAGGGAGAAGACATGACACTAGATGGCACCAGTTCGCTTTGCTGCAGGAGCAAATTTTTCCCCTTGGAAAATAAAAACACCCCAACCAAACCTGGAAAACATATAATTTTGTCGATGTAATTCTGTTCCTCTTAAAACGCGTCTGAGCAACATTATTTTTATGAGCTTTTCCAGTCTTGTTTTGAAAAACTTAATGTTTCTGCTAGGTTTATTTTTGTCTCATCAGACAGCAGGCTGAAGTCCTCCCAGCACTGCAAACAGGGATGTCTAAAAACTATGATACAGACTTTTGACTGATTTTTTTTTTTTTTTCTTTTTTTGGGGTGGGATTTGCAAGAATCACTTCTCACTCCGACTTCTTCCTTCGCAATAATAACTAACCAGTTAACCTCCACTTCCTCTCCCAATATTGACTCAGACAGTCAGAACTGAGGGGGATTGGAAATTGGAATTGAAATGCATCCCAAGAGATCTTTGATCTGTTTTGCCAGTCAAAATTGAATGCTCAGAGATGAAGTCTTTTCTTACTGGAACAATGTAATAATCCATTCTTATGGAAAATTGCTAGACACCCTTTGAATATTTTAATGGCTTGATGATTTGTTTCGTGGGGCAAAAATTGCCATCTATAATGGAAGTTTTTAAACCTGCGAACCTATTGTTAGACGAAAATAACAGAACCTCAGGTTCTACCTCTCCATGTATATATAAAGTGAGGTTTCCCCTACAATATTTTTTAAGCAGTTTTTGAACTGTGACCCCTGCCCCCCCAAGGACTGCAGGAAGAAGCCTGTATGTGCTCTTAAATCACTTATCCTTTCAACCTACGAAACGATACAGCAAATAATAATAATTTTTAAAGCATTTAAAACCTCGGCAGAGGGATCAATAAGTATCCACAGATCAAACGAAGGCCTGATCCCACACTCGGCCCTGCAGACACTTCCACCGGCACAGGTACAGATTTGGCCCCCGACAGAGAGGTCGGACCAACGCAGCGCTTCTCGCTGAGCCTCAGCCGTCTGGCCCAGCCTCCCTTTGCACCAATCCTGCGCCTACTGAAGTCAGTGGAAAAAACTAACCCGGGTCGGGTTTGTTTTTGTTGTTTTTGACTCATGATTTTAAGGCCAGATTTGCCTCTTCCCTGGAAATGCAACAGGGGGGTCAAAGGCAGCTTTTTAGGCACATCTGAGAGGCCGACGCAGATTTTTCTAAACAAACGCTTTGCTTTCTGTTTCCCTCCTTCCCAAGAGGCGATTTCATAACATTTCACACTGTGACTTTGCAAACTAAAGGCGGGGGGGTGGGGAGGCGAGCAGGACGGCGAGGCGGAGG
>NW_010540593.1:0-7970 GCF_000687285.1 Phaethon lepturus | reverse complement strand
GCCTCTCTGCTCTGACTTTGGACGCACAGAAGCTTGTCCGTGGGGACTGGCAGAGCCATGGGCCTCCTCGCCAGGGTTACGCTTTTCCCTTCCAGAGCCTGCGCAGAGACGGACGCACGGGGCCCAGTGTCATGGAGGAGCCCCAGGGAATAGTAAGTCTTTTGCTCCAGTGGGGTTGATGGCACTTACAGCACTCCGGTTGTAAACGCAGCGTCTCTCAAACAGACCTGAGATTTGCTGCTGGGAGAGGGCTCAAAGGGGCACCTGGAAGCCCCAGAGGCGCTGTGACGGGGAGTCGGAACGGTGGGTCACGTCAGGGAGGTCTCTGCTCGCAAACCGCCTTTGACTCCCCACCTTTTCTGTGCTGCTGTCATGCTGAGTTTAGGATTACAGCAACCAGCAGAAGCCAGAAGCAGAGGAGAGGAAATCTCCAGCCCGCAGGTTGACTTTGCCACTGCTCACCAGTGAGGACAAGAAGAAGAAAGGAGAGAAGAACAAGCCAGGTTGGGGGAGATTCCCTTATACAGTGCCCTGCTGCCCCTGCCCACTGGGGCTGCATTTGCATTAACCCAGTGCTTTCTGCTGGGATACATTCAGCAAGAGCCACAAAAAGAAAATTACCTGAGGGGAAATGCTGAGAATAAAGGGGGAGAGCTAGAAAAGGCCAGGGAATGCTTTGTAGGCTCGGCTGCTGGGCTGTAACTGCGAGTGGCTTTTGCTGGGGCTGCAGAAGGTTTGAATTCAGTCTCTCAGTTGTTCTTTATGTTTCCCTCAGTGACATATCACAGGAGAGAGTAGACGTAAAGCGTTAAAACTGGACTGTGAAATAACCACAGGCCTCTTTTTTTATTTTACCAGTTGCATTTATGCTGAATAAAAAACCACCCTTGCCTTCAGAGACATCATCATCCCAAGAGCAACACAGAAGTTTTACTCAGAGGAAATTAGCGCTCAAGAAGGCTGAATTAGCTAAAACCTTGGAAGAGATCAAAATTACCACAGTACGTGCAACAAATACCCAGCGCTGGGACGTAGGTAGCAAATCCATACAGTTACCCTGGCTGCCTTTATGGAGGAAATTCTAGCGGTCTGACTCACTCTAGCAAAATGGCACGTGTTTATTTATTAATACACTGGGGGTAATTATGCTGCTCTGCTTAATGCTGGTGAAATCTAACCTTGATATTGTGTATCAAGAAATATTAAGAGAAACCAGGAGAGAGCCCAGACTGTAGCAGTAGGAGGGATGAGATTTAAGAAATGTGACCTGTTAGAAAAGACTGTTGGTATCAGATTTTCTCAGTCTAGCAAAGAGGAGGCTGAGGTGGAGGACATGACCACAGCTTTTCTAGTAGCTGAAAGATGGTTATAAAAGAGACGGTGATCCTGCCGCTGGCAGTAAGGAACATGGGAGCAGGGTTGTGCTGTATGGGGGAAGTCAGCGTGCCTCCGCACTGAGGCTGAGGTTTGTTTTGTGGTGCCGGGGTGGCCAGAGCCTTGTTGGTGCTGTTACCATGCGACTGGAATGTCCCAGGAATGGCAGGGAAACGTGGGGTAGGTGGCACTGGTGGAGTCTGCAACACTTTAATCCACAAATTCCCATAGAATCTGACCAATCTGAAGAAAAATGCCATCGAGGAGCTGAAGCAGCGCAGTGCCCGCCTGGCAGACGCCAACTGCCGGCTGATTAAGGACATCCAGCACACTGATGACACCACTGCCAAGAAAGCAAGGGTCTTGCTGCAGCAGTATGAAGTATTTCAGGTGAGGCTTTAGACCCAATTCAGCAGAACTTCCCGTTACTCCTGTTAGTACTGGAGAAGGGCCAGGCGCTGCCCAGCCCCTTCCACTGCACTGAGTGTGACTGGAGCATCCCCAGCCCTGGGGGGAGCTCTCTGGTGCCCAAAGAACCTGCGAAGTGCTCTTGTTTTGTGTGTGTTTTAAAGCCACAAGAGCACCATGGCTGTAACTGTCCCAAGCAACGGTAGTCACCCCTGTAACAGCCCAAATCTATCCCTCTGTAACGCCCTTGGCTCCTGACGCACCACTCTGCTCCCCAGAGCATGAGCTGGCACCAGCCACAGCGACGGATCCCTCTGTGCTGCTAACGCAAGCAACGGCACCTGAGGAACACCAGGGATGTGTAGGGGGATGTTTCAGAGCTCTGTGGAATAAGCAGTGACTGGATTTCTCCCTGTGCAGAGGGTGAAGGCAATGGTGCAGACCTTCAACCAGAACCAGCTGGATACAGCAAGGGCAGAGCTCCAGGAAATGGAAAAAACAATGGAAACGAATCTGGGACGTGAGTTGCTCACATTGCTGTGAAATGCAGCCTATCCAACCGTGTTACCTTTGCTTTCCGTCTGCTAGGCTAAAGACACCGTGTTGACCTTATAAATGTCAAACAATTCTGTTTCTGAAAATGAATCCCATTAGCTCCGTGGGGATGATCTTATTGCCAGCCGGTCAGGAGGGGGAGACCCCTCTGAATCCCAGCAGCCTGTGCTCGGGGGTGGGAAGAATCACCTCCTTGGCGGCTGTTTGCACCATCCCTTTGGGGCAGGACCTGGTCATGGGGTGGCCATTCCCGCTTCCCTCAGGGTGTGTAATCTCTGTAGAGAGAAGGGCTCAGGTAAACGCAGGACAGGCTCTTTAGTGAAGAAGCGAAGCTCTGGCACCCCTGGGTTGAGATTTTCTGTTTTGACTTTCAATCAGAGCTACAGCAGCAGCTGGATGAAGTCACATCAAAGGTACACGTTCTCCAGGACAAGCTCAGCATCCTGCGGACCTACATCGACGGGCAGTATCCAGAACAAGTTGTCCAGATAGCCCTTTTGCAGCGCAGCATCCAGAACCTGAAGGAGCAACAGCAGGTGCTGAGACCTCTCCTTCCCTGCAGTGTTGCCAGGGAGGAAGGAGAGGGCAGGGGAGGAAGGAACGCAATGGTTCTCTTGCCTAATGCTCCTGTTGTTTCTGTGCACTGCTTCCCACTGTCCTCAGGAGGAGATAAACAAGACAGAAGAAATGGGGAAGGCCATCTTGGAAGAACTGGAAGAGAAGGCACAGGCGGAACAAGAGGCGCTGTTACAGAAAGTCGTGGAGGTTCGTAGAGTTCATGTGTCATGCCAGCAAGGGAGATCATTGTCTGGGAGCTGGGAGACAAGGCAGGGGCTGCCACATATTGCCCAGTAGCAATAGCACGGTGCAGCCAGCACCCAAAGAGTAAGAGAACATTGCTGCTCCCCTCCTTATGCCGTACTGGAGCTGTTTGTCAGGCTGGGAGGGCACATGAGAAGTGCTTCTGACTTGCTGCTGTCGTCTGGTGTATTGAAATATTCTCAGACTCACTCCGGAGAGTTTGCCATGTAGAGGTGAGTGCACTGTGACCCAACATTCACCCTGCTTTTATGGTCCCTGTTCTATTACATTATTTAGGTAGCTGCTTCGCTAATTGGCTGTGACACCGCTGTGGTGGCGCACATATGTTTGTAATAAATTCACGAGGAAATTAAACCACATGCAGCACTACAGAGCAGGGACTGCTGTCGTTCTTCCCAAAATAGGATGAACTCCTGTTGCACAATTCCTGCTCGCATGATGTGCTTAGCACTTTTCCTGGGTTAGCAGCTTGAGAGCACTAAGAAAATATTAATTACTGACTCCGTTTACAGCCTGCTCTGATGCAGAACTGCTGTGCCCTGTTACAGGGGAATTTGTAAGCACAGGAGATAGAAGTTACCCAAGCAATATTAATAAAGCTTTCCCTGGGAAACTGAACGGGATCTCTTGAGTTCCTCAGTCTTTTTCCATGATAAGCACAACATGATCTCCATGACAGGCTCGCTCTAGAGCCAGAACCCAAACCTTATTCGAGCAGAAATTACTTCCTTGAAGAGTGACACATCTGGACACGGCCAGCATTGGCACCCAGCAGTGGCCGAGTTGCATGCTGGTGGTTACTGCGGAGTTTCTTCAGCTGGTTTTCTTCTCTTCACCCACCCAGGACATGTTGCTGCACCAGGATGGCCTGAAGCAGATGGTGATAAACAATCACGTTCTGCAACGTGAAATTCTGAGGCAAAGGGAGGTGAGCGAGCTGGGGAAGAACCAGTGCGGTGCAGCAGAGCCAGCCGCCCTCAGCCATGCCCTTCATGTGGATTTTGTCTGCCATAGTGGAGTGTGTTGCCTTCCATTCCCACTGGAGTCAGTGGGCTGTTAGGGCATCCTGAAGACAAGCAGGTGTTTCAGGAAGCCAGTTAGGGCCTGACTTGCATGAGGGATGTTTTCTAGCTCTGCTGTTTGCAAACTCTCTAAAACTTCAATTCCTGCTTCTATTGCAAAGTAAAGAACTCTTAGTGTTGTAATTCATTCAGGTTATTAAAGACCTGGAAGAGGAGATCGGTGAGCTGAAGAGAAGCATCCAGACACTCCGCCAGAATGCAAGAGACCCAAGAGAGCTGATCTTTGCTGATGTTCTCTTCCGCAGACCAAAGTAAGTCTGGTCAGTGGGCATGCACAGCCCTTTCTCTGGGGCCTTGGGCTGCCGAGTCTTTGGTACCGAGCGCTAATAACCTTACCCCATCGTTTCGACAGACATCACTGTTAAACCTACACCCAGCCCCGGATATAAACCCACAGTTACGTTGGTTCTGCTTGGGAAGGTGACTGCAGGGTCTCATGGTCTTGCCTAAGAGCAGCTAGGAATTAACCACAGCTCTAATACTGATGTGCTGTCAGGCTTGGTCACATCCCATCTCTCTTCTGGGCTTCCCTTTGTCCATCCTGCAAGGGGAGATTATTAGCGGCCGCAGCTGGGGACAGTCAGGACCAGCAGAGCTTTTCGAGGCCCGTGTGCCTACACTGACACTTACCTTATTGTTGGTTTCGCCTTGTAGTTGGGAAACAAAAGTGAGGGTCGCGGGCACGCTCGCGAGGAGCATCCCTGCCAAGGCAGGTCTTGCTCATCTAGAGCCGCCTTGCTGGTTGTGTGAAACGGCACCAGCACTCCCTGAGAATAAAGATGGGCAGCCATGTCCCTAATACGTAAAATATGTGTCGGCAGCCTTGGCTGGCAGCAAAAAGGCAAAACTTTCTTATCTTTCTCACTGCTCTTTTCCTGCCCCAGTTCTGTGGCAGCTAATTACTTCCCGAGCAGAGGTTGTGGGTAATCCCCACTCCTGCTTACCAGCGTGCACTGTGCTGATACTGGATATAAGAACTACAAAGCGTGAGGCAAATCCAGACTTAGCGTTGATGTGGAGAAGGCCCTGCCAGCTCGCTCAAAGGAACGCTGGGCTCTCCTCTCCAGGGACAGACGCAGATGGGCCAAGCCTGTGGGCTGAAGCACACCAACAGCCAGCTGTGACATGCTGTTTTCCACCATAAGTACAGCAGGCTGAAGGCGTAACGCTGCGGGGTCCTGCCTGGGATGGGACAAATCCCAAAAATCACAAATGATTTAGAGCTACTGAGGTGCCTCGGCTTTCTGTGCTGTCCTCTGACCAGGGGCACAAACCTGAGAAAAAAAATGCGTCAAATGTGTTTAGATCTCAAGTATGCTGTAGCCCAAAACCTGTAAGTTGTGTGCCGAGCAGCGTGCATACGCGCGTTATTTACAGCAACTGCCTATACAAATTGTTCTTGGCACAGGGACGTCTGTTAACGGAGTCATTCCCTTCCAGCGCGTCCTGCCGCTGCAGGTGCAGGCCAGCCCCTCGCCTCCTCTGCACCTCCTGCCCACGCAGGGGTTATTTTGCATGAAAATATCGTTCCTTGGGATGAGCAGAGGCTTACCCGGCAAACCAGCAGTGGTGCTGGTGACAAGAGGGGCTGGGTCCCCCGCTCCAGGGCCTGGGTTTTAGCTGGAAGCCAGGTATGGCTGCTGCGCTGCGGAGGCATGAGCCGAAGCAGGAGGAAAGCCTGGAACATGTCAGGAGAGCGTGAGGGAGGCGAATGGCTGCATGATGGATTAGTGCAACTTAATTTTTTTCCAGTTAAAAAAAATGATTAAAAAAAAGGGGAATTAATTATACTCAACAGCTGGTGGGGCTGGGGTTACTGAGGGTGGCTGGGAGAAGAGTTAAAAATAGCAGAAAGGCCCAAGTGGAAAGTTTCTGTAACATCACAAGTCAGGCATTTGGTGCTTACCCGCCCTGACAGGCGGGAGCCCATGCCAGAGCCCTCTCCGCCGTCCCGCAGCCCTTTCCCACTGACCTCCCTGCAACTTTTCACACGACTTCACCAGCCCTTCGTTTTTCTAAATAACTCTTTGGTTCCAGACACTGAATTTACTTCTTGAAAGAGCAAAATCAGACACGAGCTGCGCTCAGCCTGGAAGCGTAAGGGTGCACAGGAGGGCAGGGCTCTTGCTGCCCTGCCTTTGGGTCCCTGTGTGCTGCTGGCAGCACGTGGAGCCCAGAGGAGCTGTAACCGCCTGTGTATCCATTCCCATCTGCATTTCAGTTTCCCCCTGTTAAAAATCCTCTTGCTTCAAAGGGCCCGGGGTGGATTTCACCAGCCGCGTCAAGCCCTGCTGTGCTGGCGGCACCCGGGACGCACAGTTTGTCCTGGACTGCGATGGAGATGGATGAGTGCAGCTCTGAGCAAGCCCAGCTCGCCGTGCTTGTCCTCTTTCTGCGAGAAAGCAGATGTACCTGGCTGCTCCGACCAGCTTTCTCCACTTCTGTTTGTCTTTCAGGATTGACAGTGGCGGCTCATTTCATTCCTTCTCCCGCTCGGAGCCCCAGGGCTTACGTCTGGCTCTGCCTCTCCGGGAAGGCCGCCGAGCAGCGAGCCTGCCTTGCAGGGGCGTCAGTTGCCAGCATGGTCTCAGAAAGGGCCATGGAGCAGGGCTCAGGCGGGAGCTCATTGCTTTTGTAGGCAGAGCCGTTAGGGGCTGGGGTAGCCCACGAGGCATGAGCCAAAAAGCAAAATAGTGCTGGGGTGAGCTGGGGGTTGGGCTGAGCTGTGGCTCATGCTGAACAGGGGCTGCACACAACAACCCTCCTCTGGTTTAAAAGGATTTTGCCCCTGCTCCCCCAGCCGCTTGCTTTGTCCCAGAACATGTGTCCGAGCCCCTCCTCGCTGAGAACCTGTCCCAGACCCTGGGGACATGCACAAGGTGGCACAGCTAACACACGATGGGGCTGCCATGCTGGGGACAGGGCGGCTCTGAGCCCTGACTGGCTGCACAGAGCATCTGAGCTGTCACCCACCTCCAGCCATGGCCGCGTGGGAGCTTCTCCTCGCACCGAACCAGCTGAGGCACAGCGGCTTATTCCTGCTCTTTGCTTTGCCCCTCCTAACTCTCCTCTCTCTCTCAGGTGCACACCAGATACAGAGGTGGCCCTCAGTGTCCCCGCCAAGGAGACGCCGCTCGTCCGACACTCGGCCAGGCTCCACTCGCAGGCCCCTCGCCCAGCGCACGGCACGGCCGGGCCCAGATGAGGTGCCGAGCTGCAAAGCCCCTCCTTTGCTATCAGCACTTCTCCATCCCAGCCCCGCTCAGCCGCCCTGGGGACTCTCTGATGTGGTTACATGGTGCAGTAAAGGTGTTGCAGTCATTCCTGGCCCACGTGGGCTGTGCCGCGCTCACAGGCTGCAGTCCCTTGGACGGAGCACGGGGCAAGCCCTGTGACCACAGCCCTCCCGTGCTTGCAGCCTGACCCATCCCCTTCGTGCCGTCGCAGTAATGCCGGAGGGGCTGAAGCCGAAAGGGGCCTCCCTGTGACTGTGCTCGTGCTCTGATCGTGGGGGGTGTCCTGGAACTGGTTGGGTGCGGTGAGGCTCTGCCAGCACATCCCAGCACGAGCCAGACTGGTATCCCAGCATGAGGTCAGAGCGGTGCCCACGCAGGGCCAGTGCTCGGGCAGTTTGGTGCCAGTGCCAGCAGTGCCACCGTGCCAACCAACAGGTTCAAATAAAACTGGCTTCTGCTCTCGCCCGCACCAAGCGAGCCTCCAGGCGCTCTT
>NW_010540592.1:0-2689 GCF_000687285.1 Phaethon lepturus | reverse complement strand
CGCCTCGGGCAGCGGGAGAAGCAGCAGTCACCAGTGTGATGAGCGAGGCCGTCCTCTGCCTGCCGTGCTCCACCCCCTTAATCCCCGCTTTCTCCCTTCTCCTCTGCTTGGAGCAGGCTTCGCTTGCAGAGGGTGGGATGTGTATTTGGGAGCCGTGCCGGGGTGAGTTTCCCCCAAGGGAGGAAGCTCCACCATGTTAGTTAAAGACATGACCCCGAGCAGGATCCTGCCCGAGAGCCTGGGACAGCATCTGGCCTCGGGCCGAGCGTGGGGACCCTTAATCCCCGCTTTCTCCCTTCTCCTCTGCTTGGAGCAGGCTTCGCTTGCAGAGGGTGGGATGTGTATTTGGGAGCCGTGCCGGGGTGAGTTTCCCCCAAGGGAGGAAGCTCCACCATGTTAGTTAAAGACATGACCCCGAGCAGGATCCTGCCCGAGAGCCTGGGACAGCATCTGGCCTCGGGCCGAGCGTGGGGATGCTGGCAGCGCTGCCGCCTCCGAGAGCTCCTCTCGAGGTGCCTGGTGAGGAATTCCCGAGGTCCTGCTCTCTGCAAGCGCATGGCCAGGGGAAACTCTTCATTTTCTCTTTCCCGAGCCGGTGTTTTTAGGTGAAATGCGTGGATGCTCCAGTGTCTGATAGAGGGTTTGTGCTGCAGCCTTCCCCTTCTCCAACACCCTCCCATCTCCCATGCCACTAGCACTAATTAAACTCCTTGGAACTTAATCAGCCAGCTCTTTTCTTCTTGATTTTACCAGGTTTGCTGATCCTGGCACCTCCTTCCTCCAGCCAAGGCAAGCTGTTGTGTTAAGGTACTAATAACCACAGCCTTTCCGTGCCCTCCTTCCCAGTTACCTGAGCATCTCTTCATCCTCAGCATCTTCATCCTCTCACACCCAACTCGCTCCTAACTGCTGAGACACAAGTGGTCGAGGAGGAAGATAAGGGCTGTCTGCTCAGTCTGATGTGATGAGTTCACTGTTGTTAGCAGCAAAATCCTAATTTCCAGCAGATGACGATCTGAAGATGAAGATGATGAAGATGATGAAGATGATGAAATATCTATTCTCCCATGGGGAATCAGCATCAGCAAAGCTTCCTGGGTGGTTTCTCCCAACACTTGCCATCACTCTGTGGGCCTGAATGTGACCACGGGCCACGCTAACACTGGGACCACTGGGGCTACCACAACCCCCCGGAGCCTGGGTGCATCCCTGGGACCCGCACTGGAGCCTGCCTGCCTTTGCCATCCATCCCTCCTCCAAACGCCCTGGGAGAGGGAAGGAGACGCAGGGCTGTGCACCTCTGGCGTGGGGTATTCCCCTGGCATCCTCGGCATCCGTGGCGGAGCGGTGCCAGGCAGCATCCTGTGCCTTTTCTACGGGCTTCGAAAATAATTGCATGTTACCAGCGATTTCCCTTTGTCCTCTAAAAATAGCCCTCGTCCTCAGCGAGGCGGGCGCTGGCCGTCGGGCAGCCGTGGCTCTCGGTGCCTAGTTGCCGATTGCTGCTGGCACCGGACATTTTCGGGGCAGCTAATTGCCTCACGCAGGAGGGAGGAGCACGAGGGAGCGAGCGACTTCTGGGAGGGGGGCTGCATTGTCTGCTACTAAGTAGAGCCTCCAGATTTCATCTTTGGCCTATAAAACCCCCAAATTTGCCTAAAAAAGATGTTGAATATTTTTTTACCACGAGCCTGCAGAGCGAGCCAGCCCTGCTGCCCAGAGGGGAGAGGGAGGGAAGGGGGGTCTCCCCCCCCCATAGGCTGTGTTTAGCAAAGGTTAGTACCCCCAGCTACGTTTTTAAATGAATCCCCCTCTGTTGGAAGGCGTTTGATGGCTTGGCCCCCGCCGCTCCTTCATCTCGCTGTGGGAGAGGTCCCCAGGGCGAAAGGTCCTCCAGTTCCCATCCCGGCGTGGCCCCGCGCAGCCTTGCACCCACGCTGGCCTTTTCCCTGGGATGCTCCCGGCTGCTGGCAGCCCTTCCACCGCTCTGCGTTACCATTTCACGAGTTTAAGCTCTGACAAAAAAAGCTGCACTTGGGCTATTTTGTCTCCACTCGCTCCGCTTCCAGATTTTGCATCTCCTGTCACCATCTCGTGGCGGCCTGAGAGGTCGAAGACTGGGGATTTGCCGGGCAACAACAGGCCAATGCCACTTTTACGGAGCCAGCTGCAAAATGCACTTAAAAAAGCGAAGTGCTGCAGTAGCATCCTTTTTATTTATTTTTTTTTTAATTTTGCCGCCGGATCAAAACAGGCGGAGCTTTCTCCTGCCGTTAGGCAGCGGCGGCTGTTGCCTGGCAGAGCATCCTCCTTTTATCAGCCCCTCCAAAAGAAGCACTGCTGGACATAGCCTTCGACATCACCCCAGTTGGGCACCAACGACTAATTGGTGATGATTATACAAATACCGTGTGTGCCGGTGTCTCTTTAGGCTGGGGACCTTCCGCACCTTGAAATTATCGTCGGATGCAACGCTTTGATTCAACGCAGCATCGCACGTCCCCCACGTTGTGTTTGGGGTCAGTGGCTCCATGCAGGCGGGGGGGCCCCTGCCACCCCGTGCTGGGTGCTGTGGGTGGGCTCTGCAGGTGTCGGGGTGACGTGCCAGCGACGGAAATCAGTCATCGAGTGTTGCTGTGGAAACGGGAGGGGAAACCCGGTTTATGGCAGCCAGCACCTCTGCCAGGAG
>NW_010540591.1:0-5871 GCF_000687285.1 Phaethon lepturus | reverse complement strand
TATCCCCCAGCTAACGAGTTCAAAATCTAGGACTGGAGAGGAAGACTCTTCTGCTGACTCAACGGGTTTGGGAACGCGCCGCTCGGGGGGATTCCCTCCCACCCCAACTCCCCATTTCTCTCGGGAGGGGATCGTGGAGCTTTTGGGATGTAGGAAGGCAGAAAGCCTTTCCCCTAATGGCTCACGGTGCTGCTTGGTGACTGCCTGCCAAATTCGATGTTGGGAGATGCTGAGATCTGCAGGGCTGAAAGTTGGCGTCTAATGAAGGAACGTCAGGATGCGAATGAGGGCTCTTGTCCCGCGCAGCCGAACGCCGCGATGTTATTTATAGCCGCTCACTTGCACCATAAGCACCTGTAGAGACTTTTTATTCTTCAGCCCCTCACTGGAATTACAAATGACAGAAAGAGCTGAAGATGTAATGACCCTTGAGGTAGGAGAAATTATTTACCAAACCGTAGATAAGAGGACTGTTATCTCCTGTACTGTGTTTAGGGCACCCAATCTACTGCAGATGTTACCGTAGTCATGCTGTTTAATTTAAAATTTTCCTGCATTCCTTACGTCTCAAATTCTTTTGGTGGGAAACTAAATCCTTTCATAACCTAAATCCAGCACGGGAGATGAAAACGGCTGGTTCGTGGATGTATATGGCCGTTCCAAGGGAGCTTTATGTAATTGTTTTTTAAATAGAAATGCTTGCTCTATTTTTGTTGGTCTGGTTCATCCTGGTTTTGTTGTTTGCCATATGTTTTCTGACATATGCTCCTTGCCTAGTAATAAAAAGCTACCAAGACTAAGAAGCCTTCGTTAATTTGTAACAGGCGTAGTAAGAGCTCTTCTCATTTTACTGACTTCGTAAACTCAGTAGCAGATACAGTATAATACAGGGATTATAAAGGAGCTCTTACCATTGGTTTCCCGCAATAATTTTCTTTGTGCATAGGTCAAAAAGGATAAGGATTAACAAAACTATTAGGAATTGGAGACAGTAGCACCGTCTGTTTGCCTGTAGCTTTTAAAATCTGTCTCTTAAAAGGGCAGGTGCCTGGACTGAGAAGACCTGCCACTGTCTGGAATTGAACATGGTTCCTACTCCCAAAGAGCTCATTCACTTCGGACAAATCTCTCACCACTAACCACCTAGTAGGGCTTTCTCCACTGAAATCAGGCAAGGAACCCAGCCTCACCTATGTATGAGGAAACAGATTTGTACTTGCAAGACATTATACGCTTGGTCACGTTCTTTATATGTGCGTTCAGCTGCAATGCTGAGCGGTGAGTTGCGTATGTCTCTCCAGCGTGAGCTTTATTTATCACTTACGAGTCATGTGTGAGCCCTAATTTTAGTTTTACTTCTTCTGAGACGAGGTTCTTGGAAGCCCTTAGAGGATGGCAGACGCACGCAGCTGGAGATAGCCCTGGGGATTAATTTCACCCACAGCTTTGTCAGTCCTCTGGTGAGACCCACGGTACAAGAGAGGCCATTTACCCGCAGATCCCGAACTGTTCCTCCTGCGACCCGGTGGTGCTGCGCAAATCGGGTGTTTTCTATAAAATGATACTGCGCAGTGATAATCAGTCACACGCTAATGGAGTGGCAATCAAAGCTGTCAAGGAAAATGATCTACATGCAACGGCTTGATTATATTTGTCCTGAGATACTTTTAGGCTAAAGGATTTTCAAGTTTAATCAGTCTGCATTAACTGTGATGCTCTTGCAGTTGATCGTGGAAAGAAAGCAACTGTTGATTGTACTAAAAGCATTAAGTGACCTCTGCTAATTAAAAGATAATGTCAACGCAACTGAGTGGAGTGCCTGGGTCTTTAGCCTTTTAGACAGGCATTAAACGAGAATCCAAGTGTTTGTAGGAAATAAATGTGGTAAAGGGAAGAGACTTGTTTGTGGAAATAGGTCATGTTTCAGTAGAAGTTATTTAGTCCATTAATGATACCTAATATGCCGTATAACCAGCAATTTGATGAAAAAGAACGAGCCTCCTCTCCAGCTGTGAGATGTCTTCACTTACTCTACCTTGACTGGAGCATTTTTCTTGGGAAAGCCAGTGATATAGTGAATCCAGGGGGTCTCTCTCTTGTCCATAAATAAACTAAATGCATTTTCTCACAAATGCATGTCACCTTTTAAGTGACCCAGACGTTCAGTATTAAGTTCTGTTTTCGGTAATAATGTAGTCAGTGTCTACAAATGCAGTCTGTCTTGCCTTTTTTCATTAATCTTAGTGTCTGGGAGAGCAAGCAAAACAGGTGGAATAACTATGTACGAGCACATCCCTTACTCCTTGGAGATGCTAAATGGCAAACGGCCTCTCCTGTTTTCTGCGCTTATATAGATGCAGAATGAAGCCCCTTTAAACAGAGAAGCAATGGCACAAATTCTGTATGAAATTGCCTGAAGATGCTGCCTATCGTCCTCCAAGGAGCCATGGTGGGCAGAGAGCTGTTGGGGGAGATGCCAAAGCAGTTGGTAAAAGTTTGGTATCATTTTTCAGGTTTGTGCCTCACTTTTTGGCTCCTTCCTCTGTGAGAAGAAGCAGAAGGAAGGACAGTTAAAATATTCTTTTTCCACGCAGAAGAAGTTGAATCACATGAAGGAATATAGAGAGGAACATAACGGTTTGAATTCTGGTATTGGAGAATGAGGTTGGCTCCGTGCGAAAAGCGGAGGCTTCATGGGGAGGGGAGAGGGGACGGGACGGGACATCTCTGCCTCTCTTCAGATTAAAAGTCATGTTCCTGAAACCGAAGGTAATCTCTGCCCAGGCAGTTTGTAACTGAGCTTTACAGCTGCCAAATTGTATTTGATCACATTCAGCATCTCCAGCTGAGGAGATGGGTGTACTACCTAGAGTAGGAGTTGGGTGCAGCTCTCCCCTTGGTCACGCTCGAGAAAGTCGGAGGCACAGATTTGTTTTAGGGTACGTGGTGCAGGGGGGGAGAGCAACGGCCCCAGCCCCGCGTCCGGCACCCTGCTGCAAGCTGGGAGGGCTGGTTGCCACCCAGCATCCTTCCAGGGCCAGGGGTATCCTGTCAGTCAAAGAGAGTAACAAGATAAGGGGGACATTTTCAAACAGAAAATAGTGATTTTTCTCAGTGCCAACCACCCATCTTATGAAAAATATTGCCCATCTGAAGGGAAGTCTAAAAGGGAGGTTTTGACGCAAATACTCCCTTTACAGAAGCTTCCCCCCCGCCTCCCCAGCTGCCTTGGCAGTAGAAAGTTACACCTGCTTATGTGAAGCTCCAAGAACTTCCACTCTGAAAACTTTAAACTTTGAAAAAAATGCACTTTCTGCTTACCATGAGCACTGAATTTCGTGGAATCCACCCTCTTCTTGTATAGTGGTCAGAGGCCACTGCTGATGGGCAGATCTCTGGTCTCAGCAGTGCCTGATGTCTCATTTCTCTCTCTGGTGTTTTACAATAAGCTCTTATTTTCAGTGGGGTTTTTTTCAGAGCAATATGTACACCTGAAGGTATTTTAAAGAAGCTATTTAAAAGGTTATAAAAAATAAAATAAATTCTTGGCATAGAGATTCTTGGAGTGCATGATGAATATTTTAATAGTTAAAATCTAGCCAGAGAGAAATGAAATGATTTAGTGCTCTAAATAAATCCCCTTGTGGGTTTTAATGTGCAAAAATGGACAACAATGGCTTTAAAACCTCTCCACAAAATATTACATCTATGCCCTGGTATACTTTGCATATGTTATATCCGTAGTCAGTAATGGTCTGTGATATGTTTTTAGATGCTGAGGGAAGGTATTACACCAGGTTTTTTTCCTCTAGGACTTTGCATAATACCTTTAGCTTTTCAGAGTTTAGACCTTTGGGAAGACAGTCATGGTTGTAAAGCTCACCCTCAGACCTTCATTCGCAGAGTTTTTGTATCCTGTGTTGGAAAGCGGAAACCTGAGAGAGGAAAGTTTTGGGGAGGCTGGAGGGGGAAGGGAGATCTGGGAGAGGATCGTTCCCATACGGAGTGGCTCAGGCAGCAAAACTTTGGATAGCTCTGTGCTTACATAGCTTCTAATAGGCGTGTGACTGTAATAAATTTCAGACCAAAATGAATATTTGGTTGTGTCACTGCTTAACATTTCAAATTCTTTCTCATACACACATCCCCACATATTTGGAAAAAAAGAGGCTTTTTTTAATATCAGCTGTGACAGAGGTGGAGCACTGCTTGAGATGTTATTCGTGTGATTGATCAGTATGCTAGCTAAGAAAGCCTTTAATTATTTTTTTTTAAATTAATTAGCCAAATGTATTGGTGACCATGAAATGTGTATCCCTGAGTTCCATTCCTGTAAAATAGTATCTTTCATCTGAGCAAGAGTCCTTCAGTCCTGCTGTTAGGCTGCCTTTCTGGCAAATCTTCCTGCTAATTGAATCTTCCATATTTTCTTCCTTGCTTTTATAGTAATTCCTGTTGCTACATGTAGTGAATGCAGTTGCTAAAATGGTGGTGCCAGTGTAAGCTATTACATAGAGTAATAAAAATGCGATCTATATAAAAAGATACAGAACAAGGGAGCAGGACTCAAGCTTTTAAGTTTCTTCAGAAAATTCTCTAGTATCTCTAATATGGGCAAACTATACATTAAATACTGTTGGTTTTTGTCTTTATGTGTTTTCTAAAGCAAAATGTTTGGATGCCACACTCTTTAGGCTTCCAGCGTTCCTTGAAAAAATGAGAAGACGAGAGGTCTGCTCACAGGGTCTTTGATAATCTTGGAAAGCATCTTGGGTTGGATGCTTAGAAACAGTGTCCAAAATCATCAGTTGCTTCTGAAAATGTATGTGGGATGTCTATAACAAGGAGCACTGGGAAGATTTAACTGTATGAAGTCCACTCTATATCTAATCTATAAATTTATTAGTTTTGTGCATAACGTCTGATTTCTTTTTTATTAAAACAGAAGAGTTACTAAGAATCAATGAAATTAATAGAGCCTACTGGCCCCTTGACCTCATAGTAATAAAAATAAACAGTTTGAGTTTTCCCTTTCTTGTAGCAGGCACTCGGAGACTGGATATGGGAAGTGTTATGGGAAGTTGGAGAGAGACACTGAGCAGCACAGATGTAAGGTCGGTGTTATATGAAAAAAAGAGTACAGTGCATAATCTCAGCCTTTGATGGAGAAGGTGTGGTGAAATGTTGACTTTAATTGCCATGGGACACAGATTAGCAGATGGTCCCATGGATAGACTGCTCTCCATGTCTATAAATAGCAGAAGTTAATTCATGCAAGATCTTTCTTTTCTTCTATAGCTATCTCCCAATGTGTCTATATCTTTCCAGCAGGAAAGCATCCGGCACTGGAGCTAGAATACAGGTCCTGTTTAAAGCCCTGGTGTCGTGATTACGTTAACAGCAAAAAAGCGTCTGATCAAGTAACTCATGACTGAAAAGACAGGCTGTGACAGCCTGATCTGAATGCACCTTCACTTCAAAAATAACTGTCGGGTATCTGCAAGTCAGCTGGAATAATGGCTGCGAGAGGTGGGGAAGGCAGCGCGGCTCCGCACGGGGTCAGGGAGCTTCGTGCGTTTCCCATCCCGGGCTGGCTGACTGGCGTTTGCTTTGCGGATCTCGCCTGCCTTCAGCTTCCACCTCCCCGCTAGTAGATGAATTTCTTTGCTTGCAGATGAGCCTTGTGGCTACAACCTATTGCTTACAGCCGCTTTTTCTAGCTGGTCCTGCGCAGCTTTGCTTGGTTGCCTCCTTCCTCTTGCACTGCCAGCGCGCTCAGGTTTTGGGGCTGGTCCCCGTGAAGCTGCAGCCTTGGGGCATGTTTGCCTAGTTTAGGGCAACCGTGTTAACCTGACCCTGCTGGGGTCCTGC
>NW_010540590.1:0-3636 GCF_000687285.1 Phaethon lepturus | reverse complement strand
CACGTTATCAACAGTTTCTCATCCCAAACCCGAAACTTAGCCTCACACTAGCTTCCATGAAGAAAACCAACTCTATCCTGGCTGAAATCAGGACAGGAAATTAAAAGGAAGGTTAAATAAAAGGAGATTTTAGGTACCCCAGAAATTATTTGAAGATGGACTCAAAATTTTATTAAAAACCTTTATGAACATATCAAACATACACAGGTTATTCATTTAAATGTGTGTTCACGCCTAAAAGATCATGCTACTGCTGTTGACATCAACTCTTAAAGAAAGGTGTTCTTTGGAGTCTGATGAAAACTGTGAAGCTGGGGTCTTTCCAAATTTTGTTGTCATCAGTGTATAGACTTGGAAGAGAAACTGTCAGCACTGTGTCATTGTAAACCATGACGTCTCTCTTTTTTGTATATCTCTTTTTTTCCCTCTCTTTCCTAGTCTATCTGCTATTCTAGACATTTGCTTTCCTTATGTGTACTCAAAGCTTGACTTGCAATGGATATGCCTAGAACATTAGAAACTAAAAATGTAATTGTTGTAATCTTGCTTTAAATATAATCTATCATTCAAGAATTAGCAAGAGGTACAATATAATAAAAAAATAACTACATATAAAAGAGGTAAACAATATGCATACATATTCTTTAGCTCAGCCAAGAAGTACCAGTTTGAGATTTTAACACTGGTGCAGTTCTGTGCTTCATATTATGCAAGTGGCCACGTTGATAAAAATAGCCATTCTTAGTCTTATACTATATAAATCTGTAACCAGTGGTTGAAATGTCGTAATATGTGCTGATATGCCACACTGTTATTCAAAATCAAGTAGAGACATTACTAGTAATGCTAGAGTAATGTAACTGCCTTTTACAGAAATGTTATTTCTTTTGTATGTAGAACTAGTTACACAAGGTATAGCAAAAGGTATAACAAAAATCTAGATTAGATTAGTGAGTTTTGTGGGCATTTTTGATTTATTTGTTGCCTCTGTGCTTGTTTTAAAGACAACCTTGTATTATTATGTTATTTTATATTTTTAACTGGTACCTGTGCTCATAACTGTTCATTCCATAGACCACTACTGTTTATTTTAGTATTAATAGTTGTTTCTTACCCTGTTTTTCTTTCCTGTGTTTCAGGAGTTGGGTCCTGGTTCCTCACTTTCTGGGATGAATTAGTTTTTTTATTTGCTTCTAATGTGAATGTGATTGTACTTATGGATTGTGTATGGTTTTGGGGTTGTTTTTTGTTCTGGTTTGGTTTTCACTCTCTTGTGTGCCTTTTTTAGTCTAATACTTCAACATTTTGGTTAGTAGCTGAGAACTAGAGTTCTTCAGAGTGGGAACAATAGTATGTGTTTTTCTGTCTGCTGGTCACAGAGAATGCCTAGATGACTACACAGATACGTTTTAGAAAAGTAGAGTTAAGAAAAGTGAATCTGTGGCCTCATCTACAGTAATCTTAAAAGACATTTTTTCTTGCCATTTGAGAGAGACAAGCACTTGCACTTGTCTATCCTGAAGACTACAGGGTGAGATAAAACATCCTCTAGGGAGATCTATTTCCTTATTCCTTTACATATATGTAACGAAAAGCAGCAATGTTTTGTTGCTGTTTTTTGCTTAAATTATTTGTGTTTCAGTATATTTCTTTTTCTCTCAGTTGTATTATTGAATTGTCATTTAACTTTCTACAGCTTTGAGAATGACCCTATGTAAACCTTGAATTAACTCAGGTATTTAAGTAGTTAAATTGAGATCACTGTTCTTACTGTTTGTATTTTAATGTATTTTTCCCTTTTAACCACAGAACGGTGTTTATTAGAGTTCATATTGGTTTGAGTGTACCATGACATTTTATTCTCTAGAAAACTTACTAGATTTACTTTTTTCTCTTAAGAACAGTTTGTTATAGCAAGCTTTATAGGAAACTTTTTAGGTATCAATCCAATGGTAAATTTGGTATGGTAAATGGTAACCCTTAAGTTCAGTTGAAAATTGAAAGGGGGAATCATTTAAGGAAGGGAGTTTGAAAAGTGGGGACTTCTATCTACTTAAAATTAATTTAAAAGTCTGTGTTGCAAATATAAATAACAATGATGGCAAAGCTAGCTGAGATTCAGCAGATTACAGAGGCTTTATTTAATTTATCATTAATTGTCAGATATGAAATTTAAAATTAAATTAATTAATTATTATTGTAGTTTCCTTTCAAACTGCTGATGCTCACACACATTCAAAATATCAAAAATCACTTGGAAACCAAGTAATCCTCAATCACTTGGAAACCTAAGGAATTACAGAGTTTCATTCTAATATTGTAATAATATTCTCAGATAATTCAAGAAAAAGCTTATTCTTTGTAGCAGCTGTGATTTACCGCTAGTGCTAGAAAACTCATTTGGATAAAAGGACATTCTAGAAACATGCAGATGGGCAGCATACAATAATATCAAGGATTTTTGGATGGGTAATACACTCATGACAGCCTCTCTACCCCTAAAATATTGAGACTCGTAGATTCTTGGTTCTGTGCAGTTCTAAATGAACTCATAAAGGTAGTGAGTTCTAAGGAAGCTCATAATTTTAATTTTCAGCCTCACATTTTGTAGGTTTCTTCTTCTGCATAATAAAAAGGTGTTTTAAGCACATCCTTGTCCACTAAGTTTATGGAACAAAAAATATTCTCAGTGAGACCTCAACAGCATTGTCTATAGAATGACTTAGAAACAGTCATCACATTCTTCATCACATAATAGGAATGACTCTTCCTTAAGTCAAATAAGTAATGAAATGTAATTTAGCTATAAAGAGCGCACAGGCGAATAAACAAATAGTATAGAAACTATATGGCCTCCAAAAAAAGAAAAAAAAAATCGTTTCTGACTGGAAAGGATGACTGGAAGTTTCTGATTGTAAGGTGGAACCTCTGGAGGAGACAAGAGAGCTGCCTGGAGCCCACAGCTCGCACGACAGCAGCTGACAAGACCTGAGCAGCGCCAGGAGCAACGGCAGCCAAGCCCTGCCACACGTATAAAAGAAGCCCTTAGGGAGCACTAGCAAATAGGAGCACTAGCGATGAGGGTGGGTAAACCGGGTGTGGCACATCAGCAAGGGTGTAGTGCAGCAGTTTGCATGGGAGTTTGGGTGGAAGGGTGCTGAAGCTCTGCCAGTTCAACCAGGGAGCAATGGTATCCACCTGTCAGAAAGGCATGGCCTCTCTAAACTCTGCACCCACCACAAACTGACGCAGCCTCCCAGACAGAGCTCCTGTGGGAACATGCTGCCACCCAGGTGTCAGGCTGCAGGCTGTGCCTTACTCTTATTCCTGTATCAGATAGCAGTAGTGGGCAAACTTGTGGGAGGTGTGTCCAGGTAGAGTAACTCCTCTGCTTAGTGACAAGAGATCCAGGAGGAGGTGAGTAGGTTGAGGAGTATCAGGGAGTGTGAAAGAGACTACTGGAACTGCACCCTACCATCCCTGGGGCAGACCTGTCAGGCAGACAGGACACATGATACAGGGGGTTCTTTATCCTATCCCCACCTGTCTGAACACAGTGACTTAAAGGACAGGGGCCAATGATGACAAGCTCTTGCCTGGCACACCAGGTGTGTCTCCTCTGTGACTACCCCACCT
>NW_010540589.1:42481-42881 GCF_000687285.1 Phaethon lepturus | reverse complement strand
GGCCGTGAATTTAGTAAAAGCCCGATAAATGCTCCCGCTGCCTTAATTATTCCAGGAGCCGTGATTTAGTGCCTACGAGGGAAGTGTCTGTTTCTGGGTTTTGGCAAAAAGTGCTTGTGCATCCCAAATTACCCATATTTTATAATTAATAAAGCAGATGGAAGTTAAACGATAATCATCCCTGATATGTATCTTTTCTTCCTGATAAGAAAGGAATATTATTCCTACGATATTAGTAGGAATATATGTATATACACCCAGCGTATATATAGGCAGCAACAAATTTTCAAAGGGCTCCCCCGCCAGCACCACCTAAACTGCATTTTCTTGCAATGCCTGAGCTTTCAGCACGGGGTTAGCGTGGGTCTGAGGACCAGGCTGAGAGTTTGGGGGTTCAGCA
>NW_010540589.1:38382-42455 GCF_000687285.1 Phaethon lepturus | reverse complement strand
AGCGGGTACTGGTAATGCCCCCCCCTCCAGAGCCCAGCCGAGAGGGCAAGGACGCTGGCAGCGGCGGCACGCACAGCGCAGGGGCTGTTTGCTGCAGCCTGGAGAGAGTTTTACTGGTAAACCTCCATTTCAAACCAGCATTTGCAAATTATGGGAGTGCCCAGAGGATGAACTCATCAGCTGAACCGACGTAGGAAGAAATGTCCTCGTGTTTTATAGGAAAATGTCTTGGAAATTAAAACAGTCATTTTTACCCCTTCTCCGTTCTATTTTGTATGAAGAAGTCTTACAGACTTACAGCCAAACATATTTTCTAAGAATAAATGTTATCTCTTGTTTTTTAAATTAGAAATTAAAGTCTTGTCAGCCCTGGGATACTGGAAAGGAAAGTTATACTATAGTATCACCAGACACTGAACGCTGGGAAAAGAAAGGGACTTGGTCAAAAGGTGTAAAAATGCTGTTTTAAGGAATGACAATCTCTTGCAAACACTGAGCGAATATGACGACTCGTAAAAATTCAGCATCATGGTTTCTTAGGCTAATGCGTTACAGCCAGCAGCATGGATGGATTAGATCCCAACCAGTCTTCTGGCAAAATGAGGAAAAAACAGACAAGACGCTTCTATTTCCTTTCAACACTCAAGTTTATTTTATTCCGTGACACCAGGACCCAGAAGAGAGCTCAGTCACAAAATAGCCCTTTTATTATTAATTGTGACCCAGTCCTGCTACTTGATGTAGTTTCCTCCTGAGTTCTGCGGACCGCGACCCGCAGCCTTTGCTCTTATAATACATTTAGGCCCCAGAAATGTTCTGCAGCCCCTAATTTCATGCCTGTGCTACCGCCTCTGCTTCAGCATCGCCTCGCTGCGAAGGTATGCGTGCAGCAGATGGCGGTTTCTGCTCCGACGCCGCGTCCTACCTGTCACCAGTCCAACAGTTTAAAGGCATTAAATTACTCCATCTGCTCTTGCAGCTTGCACCGAGCCTGTGCTTTATAGACTAAAGGGGATTATTTTTTTTTAATAAATGAATGAAAAGTTGCTTTGTAAATTCGAGGCCAGAGCTGACTCATAATCTCTGCTGACAAATTTCTGTCAATATTTACTGACATATCCAGAGAACTGTAATGTTTAAAGTATCAGTTTTTATGAGAAAGCTGCTTTCAGGAAGCGTCTGGAAAAGCGAAACGCACTTTCTCACATTCTCTCATTCATTTCTGCCTTACCCCGATAATATAAATGCGGAACGTATATGCTAGTAAAAGGGAAAAGTAAGAGGTTCTTGAGTTTCAGCTATGAAAAATCTTTCTACGTCTGTAAACACAGAAGTAGGGTAATTTGTAAGGGGGCGATTCCAGGGAACCTTTTCAGCTGCAAAATGCATCTTTTCTTAATGGTGTAAAACAGGAAACCTTTTGTTTTGCAGGTCTCATTGGCACCGCACCTTTCTGCTTTGTAACCCACATTTCCCTTGGCAAGCCCATAAAAACCATCATTTTCAGTGAGGTTTCCACCTGCCCTCCACGGTTGGTGAGCAGAAGCGAGGTACGGGATGCAAATAGATTTCCCTGGATTTATTGCCATCAAATACACCAGAATTTAGCATACATTAACAGCATGGGCTTTAAATCAAAGGAGCATTTCTTAATACATTATTTATAATGAATCAATTATTAATAGAGATAGCTTTTTTCTCCCCTAATAAATTATTATATACTCTACTACAACACGCTGTACCAATATGTACTATATAAATAATGTTACGTGTTTCCGTGTATGAGGACTTTTAAGCAGCTCACTAAGGTGTTTTCTATCACAGATTTTGACGCGTTGTATTCACTTCAAGCTCAAGCAATCAAACCTTACTGCGGGTACTTCATCTGGCAACAGAGAGATACTTCAATAAATCACTTGATAAATAACTTTAGCATTTACACTGGAATGTGGATAAACGTATTTTTTGTATTGCTGGGAAATATGAAACGTTTTTCTTTACGCTTTTTCCGCTTTCTCTTCTTCAAGGCCAAATTTTTGCCTTCCCATCTCCTTGCAATTCTGGGCGTATCTTAGGTTTTAATTTTTCTCTCTATTTTTAGATCCAGCTCAGCAGGCCTGACTTGCCTCTCGTTTGCCCTAATGCAACCTTGCAGCCGCTCCTCGCTGAGCGATGGTGGCTTCCCTGCGGTTCTGGTTTTGGGGTCCTCCCCAAAAACCGGCAGTAACTGGGGGTCTCCTTGTGTGGAGCAGAACGATCTCCAATGCAGGAGGACAAATAAATACCCAAGCTGCCAGGTACACGAGATCTGGGGGCTCCTCTCCCCTCACTCCTCCTTCCTTTGCTTCCCACCAAAGCCATATTCCTTTTCCAAGGAATATGGAATATGGCTCGCTCCCTCTCCGTCGGACCTCTAGGCAAAGCAGACTTTCACCTTCAGCCTTTCGGCCATCCCCCGATTTTCCTCCTTGCACCCCTGCCCAGCGCACCCAGCCCTCTGCCAGCCAGGCTGGCCCGTGAATTAGCTCCAGGCTTCACCTTTTCTTTCTGTTTTTTTCATTTAGGACTTTGAGTCCCCAGAGAACATTCTTGCTCCTGCTGAGTTCTCGAGATAACCAAATCATAATCACAAACGGCCGCAAAACATGCAACGATTCCCCAGTGGGGTCTGCCACCATCTCTCGCTCAGCACCCAAGGGCAGAGAGTGCTTTTTTTTCCTGCCATCTATTACTTCACATTGATTAACTCTCTGCAGCCCTTTTCCTGGGATTGAGATTTTAGGACTGTTGACAGATGAAAATATACTGTCCCATATTACATTATTTTCTGCTTATGTTGCCCTTGGCCAGCAGATGTTGTATGATCCTGCCCCTCTGCCCCGCTCTGGGGAGACCCCCCTGCAGGGCTGCGTCCAGCTCCGGAGCCCTCGGCACAGGAGAGACACGGACCTGCTGGAGCGGGGCCAGAGGAGGCCCCAGCAACGCTCCGAGGGCTGGGACAGCTCTGCTGGGAGGACAGGCTGGGAGAGCTGGGGGGGCTCAGCCTGGGGCAGAGAAGGCTCCGGGGAGACCTTCCTGCAGCTGCTGGGGCTGAGAGGGGCTGAGGAGAAAGATGGGGACGGGCTTTTTAGCAGGGCCTGTAGCGACAGGACAAGGGCAAATGGTTTTAAACCAAAAGAGGATAGATCTAGACTAGATCTAAGGAAGACATTTTTGACCATGAGGATGGTGAACCCCTGGCCCACGTTGCCCAGAGAGGTGGTCGACGCCCCATCCCTGGAAACATCCCAGGTCAGGCTGGACGGGGCTCTGAGCAACCTGATCAAGTTGGGGATGTCCCTGCTCATGGCGGGGGGTTGGACTAGATGGCCTTGACATGTCCCTTCCCACCCAAACTGTTCTGTGATTCTATGATAAATCCACATAGTCCCAGTGTGCTATGGAGCTGTGCCAAAGGCTCCAAACTCCCCGATGTTTCTCTGGGTCAGCAGCGATTACTGCTGGGATACAAGAACCGCAATCAAAATTCAGCTCGTATCATCATATCAAAGCAAGTTTGAGAGACTTCATTTTCCTTTTCATGCCTCTCTTTCCTTACGGTTAGTCACTTCTGGCTTTACTAGCACCATCTCATTTTAAATGACAAGTGAGGCCCTGCGTTTGGCTTGCCTCCTGAGTGAACCCGCGTAACTCGATGTGCCGTTGCGATCCGCGGTGTGAATTATATACCTACATCCCTATAGCTCCTCGAGAGAGCTGCAGTTACGGCGTCTCTGTGGCAACGATGCACGAGCCTGGGGCTGGCTGATGTCGTATTTCCTCCGTGCACGATACAGCATATCCCATCAGAGAGGAATATTTCCCCTCAACTAATTTATAAACCAATCTCTCCCTGGTGCAAACACGCGTGACCTGGAACGTGTGACTTCCACGAGCGCAGCGGGCAACTTGAAGCAAAGCCTCGTCTTTTCCTGGCTATAACAACCAACCCCGTAGCCACGGCCAGGCCGGCGGTGGCGCAGGGTTGCGTGGCTGCACGCCGCTGCCGCGTGGGTGACGGCAACGCTTTGGGC
>NW_010540589.1:37638-38372 GCF_000687285.1 Phaethon lepturus | reverse complement strand
GTGCCAGCAGCACCCGCCGGCTGGACATGGTGCCTGACCAGCCCTCTGATGGCCCTACCCAGGGGACGGGTGTTTTTCCTTCTTGGCTTTCTTTTTAACCAAACTGAGCGCCTTTAGCAGAGCTCCCAGCCTTTCTTCCCTGGCACCCTGCACAGGCAGAGGTTGAAGACCTGATGCCACGCCGAGGGACACCAGAGCAGTGCTGCACCGAGAACAGCAGCCTTCTGGGTTTTTGACAAAGCTGCGTTCATCAATTCAATGCATAACGATTTTGCGATGTAGTCCTACGTTTCCTTGATGTACACCCACCATGACCTTCTGTGCTGGCTACTGCAGCCGCAATGCAGTCACACATCGGATTATTCCTCGTTCATACATGCTGCACCGGCTTTCAGCTTTCATCTTTTACATTTCTCGGTGTGGTATTTTTTGCCACAATGTAGGATTCAGAGTCAAGGAAACGGGAAATTTCTCAGGAGCTCCTGATTCCCACGGGGCAACACACTCCGAGCAACAGCACGGTCCTGTGCCGCGGCTCAGGGGTTCGGTCCGGCTCGCCTGCAGCCCCGTGCGCGCGGTGGGCATCTCTCGCCGTGAGGTCAAAGGGTCTCTGGCCAGGACACACGCAGGGACACGTGCAAGCTGAGGCCACTCTTGACAGCCAGTCATATAACAAAATCTAGCGGGATGACACAAAAAACACCTTGCAGTGAGAAACTTTCTACTTCTTTGTT